>NC_071503.1:63594656-63897686 GCF_028408465.1 Anastrepha ludens | reverse complement strand
ACAACTGATTTGTAAAAGTGAGGTATTTTTATTTGGTTTGGTTATTTACAATTTATTAAAATTGAATACAATATCAATGAAGTGGCACCTTTATTAGCAATCATTACCTGCGATCTTTTTTCTTTGTTTGTCATCACCTTGTCAAGAATTTCGGGTTTTATAGCGTCGATTTCGGTTGTTTCGGTGTAAAGCGATCCATGGTTGAAATTGTACTGAATTGACGTATCGAAAACATGTATGTTGAAGTCGATCGGTAAGTTAATGACAAAGTTATTCAGCGTTTACATACCGACATAAACCGTATGTGCACTATATAGACCTTTTCGTATGAGAGCATATACGGGGTGTGTTAAAAAAATAAGTATATGCACTTATGTAATGTCTGCAATGTCTTTGTTTTTCATTGTTAACAAGCGAAATTTGCCACGAAACTGAGTATAATTTATGAGTAGACAATGCATTTGAACAAAAGCAACATTACGGAACTTTTTTCTACGAATTTGTTCTCATCGGATGCCTTGTAAAATGTCATAGAATTTATGGCAAGTCTAAGTATATGTATTTGCAAGAATCAAAAACTAGTCTTCAATACAAATGTACGAGAGCTACACCGATATGTCAACATCCACAGCAACTTCGCTAATTGTGATTCGGCGTTCTCCATAACAATTTTCTTCACTTTCTCTACATTTTCATCGGTGGTGGATGTGCTGGGGCGTCCACAACGAGCGTCGTCATTCACATCTACTCGGCCTTCTATGAAAAGCTTGTACCACTTGAAAATATTTATTTGACTGAGAGTACTCTCACCGTATGCCACTGTCAGCATTTCGAATGCTTTTGAGCACTTCATTCCTTTTTATACACAACATTTTATGCAACTTCTTTGATCCATTTTTTCGATAGCAGAAAATCGTCGAATACTCGAACAAACTGAACATGCTATATTGCTAAAATCCTGAACATATCTTCGAGCCGAGAGCACTAACATAAAAAAGAAATAATAATCGAAAGTCGAATTTACGTAGCCCGCGAAATTTCAAAATTCATCTTATTTTTTTGTCACCTCTCGTACATTTGTATTGAAGACTAGTTGTTGGTTCATGTAAATATACATAGACTTGCATTAATTCTGTGACAAATTTTTATGACAATGCATACGATGAGAACAAATTCGCAGAAAAAAGTTCCCTTGTGTTGCTTTTGTACAAATGCATTGTCACTAATAAATTATACTCAGCTTCGTGGCAAATTTCGCTTGTTAACAATTAAAAAAACAAAAAAAAAACGCATTGTAGTGACTGCATTACACAAGTGTGGGAAAATCCAAGTTAGATTTACGAAATGCTGAAAAACTTATTGTATATTAATATTCGGAAATGTTTATTTACCACAAGATCAAAAGGTTATCTTCGTTTACCGTTATCGTTGTTTTTATTTTAAAGTTACTTTTACTTACTGTGTTTGTTGTTTTACAATTATTTTTTTCCACTCATTACCCTCTTATTTGTTTTATTCAAGAATTGTAATATTTTATGTATTGTACAATTTCTTATTCTGTTTTCCCTGTTCATTACTTTTGTGTTTAAATTTTGGATACTTTCATTTAAATCTTACTTTCTGGATTTTTTGCTTATTAATGTATTTTATACTAACTGCTTATTTTGATATGGGACGAGCACCGAATACTAACTTCGGTAGCGCATCGTTTGTATACCTCAATGGTGGTATGCAAACTGAAAATTTTCAACTTTTGTTTAAAAAATACCCAATTAATATTTCTTCTACCGATGTGACATCCCTGGCTAAAGTTATAAAAAGTGCATAGTTTGACAACGCCTCTCAATTTTGCGTGAGGTGTGAAAATTCTCGAAAGATCCCTGCAACAATAGTGTGGGACTTCAACCCACTAAATAACACCTCCAGCTCTAACTATAGTTAGTCCTACCACACATCCGTTGAGTAATAGTACTACATTGCCGGGCGAGCTGAGCCTATTGGCTATAGAACTTAGCAGACTTATTCACTGGTTTAGTACTCTGCTTTTGCCGCCTTCACTTCATATATCTCAAATCTTGGAGTACGAAATATGACAATTCGTTTATACAATCCCATGCTTCTTTAGATTAGTTTTATTCCTTTTGCTATTTTGTTTTCCAGAAACTTTATCTTTTGGTATAATTTGGACAGTAAGCGAATATGCTCTACATTTGCATTTGTATTGGCACAAAAAGAACTTATTACTTCCACATCGTAGCCAAGCTTGTGGAGATATTCTCTAAAACAAGCATGTCCCGTCAGCAACTGTGTCACTCTTCCACTTTATTTTCTGCACTTTTTTTACGCGCTTCTTCCCTTAGCTTTGTTTGTGGTGTCTTATATCTATCTTTATGGCGACAAGTGGTGGGTATATACACAAGCCCCACAAAGTCTGCGTTTACCCGAATAGCTTTCTTAAATTTATTAAAAACAAAATAGAATATTATGTTTAAATTGAAATCTTAACAATTTGTTTATTCACTACATTCCCAGCTTTTAAGGGCAAAAAAAAAAACAAGATTCCTCCCTTCACTTTTTAGATAATGGGAAAATAATTCCAGCAGCATGTAAATGTGGCACCAAAAAGTCTGCGTTCAACCTGTTTATTTTAATGATACCGTTAATTTTAAGATATTTTTCCTTGTTTATATTAATTTTTATTGCGCATTACTTCGACTGAATGTTAACAAAGCTTAGTTGAACATTTTATTTATAACGGGAGATAATTAAAGAACATGGAAGGAAAGGGGAAAAAAATAAGGGTTTCTGAGAGGAAAATAATTTTAAAAATGTGGAAAGATGGAAAAAGTTTCCGAAATATTGGAAAATCTGCTGGGTGAACATACTCCTCTATTCAGCGAGTTGTAACAAATTCTCGGCAAACTGGAATTTTTACATCTAAGCGCAGGTCAGGGCGTCCGAAAAAATTATCGACCCGGGAAGAGCGTTCTATAATCAACTTGGCAAAGGTTAACCCCCGGATTACATCCTCAAAATTAGTTAAAAACATAAATCAAACATTAAAAAAAAGTATTTGCGTTGAAACTGCCAGAAAGTTCTACGTCAAGTTGAATACCATGGTAGAGCCGCCCGAAGATAGCTTTTCATTTCCCTTGTGAACAGACGTAAACGCATTCAGTTTGCTAATGAGTACATAAATAAGCCTCCCGAGTTCTGGAAAAAAGTAATATTTTCAGACGACAGTGAATTTTGTATATTCGGAATAAAAAGCCGTCAAATTGTTTGGCGAAAACCTGGAACTGCTCTTGAAAAGCAAAATCTTGTTGGCACGGTTAAGCACGGAGGTGGCGGGGTTATGGTTTGGGGCTGCATGGTGGCAAATGGGGTGGGTCAGTTAGAATTTATTGATTCGACGATGGATAAATGGGGATACTTGAACATACTAAAACGGAATTTAAAGCAAAGTGCAGAAAATCTTGGCTTATCAAGAACATTTTGGTTTCAACAAGATAACGACCCGACGCACACAGCCGAGATCGTTAAGCTTTGGCTCTTGTACAACGCCCCAAAATAGCTTAAAACACCGCCAAAGTCCCCAGATCTTAACCCCATCGAGCATCTGTGGGATCTATTGGAAAAAAGAATTCGTCAGCAAGTGATTACTAGTAAAGAGGTTTTGTCATGAGAGAGTGTCATGCAGGCAGAATGGAGGAAGATAACAGCAGAGAACGGAGAAACTAGTAAGTTCAATGCCAAATAGGCTGAGTGAAGTCCTGAACCAACGTGGATATCCAACTAAATATTAGATTTAATTTTTGCATATAGCATATCATGTTTTTGTATTAGACTTTAAGACTGAACGCAGACTTTATGGTCGCTTAATTTACTTGTTACAGCCATTATTCACCGTTATCTAAAAACTTATGTGAGGAGTCTTGAAATTTATTTTTGTTTTTGAAACTTAAACATATAATAAACATATAAATATATACAAATTTATAAAAATTATAAAATCAGGTTGAGTGTTTCATTCACTAAAAAGTTATTGTAGGGTGAACGCAGACTTTGTGGGGCATGTGTATGTTGCAAATCTGTCATTCCTGCCTTGCAGCTAGAAGTCTACTTATAAAAGCTATATTAATAATTGAACCCCGAACTTGTTTTCTTCTTTTGTGTTTTTCTGTTGAGCACATGCGTGTAGCTTCGAAATAGCGCTAATAAGGTCTCATATTATCGTTTATATCATCAATTTATGCTCTCTCCTAATTTAGATATGTAGCCCCTTTTGGTTTGAACTGATTGTAACGGAGGTGTATTTTTATTTAGGGCAGGCGAGAATGACCTTGATCTTGCAGCACGCGCCGTTGGAGATATCTTCTTTGGAGTTCGAGCCAGCTTTGATCCTCGGTGAAAATGCTTTATAACCGGCCTATCGATTTTGCTTGTAATACTATTTGATACGTTAGCCAAGTGCATTCCACCATCGTATCATTGAAGTCGTTGGATACCGACGACCAGGAGCCCGATTGCTCACTCCTCAAAACCGCCGGCACTGGGCTTTTTATACCCTACACCGTAACTTTCAAACTTTTTGTTGTGCTTACAGCTATGATTTATTGTTCAGGGATATCATTTTAGACCTACTGACAGGTCGTCATTCAGCCGCTTCTAACATAGAGACAGACGCTACTTAAGAAGCCGCTCGATTTCAGTTATACATTTTAGGGTTTTGTTTCTACGCGGTATCCACTCGCACAGAATTTTCACCAAGCAGAATAGGCTTTTAAACTATGCCCTCAATTTCTTCCGCTTTTGGTCGGGACTGCTTATTTAGTATTCGCAGCTAACCTACCTGTCTGCAGGCCATTCGGCTATCCATCACTTTGCTGACCCCCACATCAGTCCAAGGGAAGCCCCGGGTATGTATAAATATGCGCATGTATGCATTTGAAATTCCGCTCAAGCTCATTCGTTTTCCTTTAAACACAGTGTGCTTCAGAGCGATTGCCGATATTAGCTTTGCTTCGGTTTAGCAGACGAACATTCTTTACTCAAAAACAAATGTTGGCAGAAATTGATTATATCATTTTATTTGAGAGCGGTCCCAGGCACTTATTTGAGTTCTTGGCAGCGCTACCAATCCCTGGGCAAAAGAACAGCAGGTGAGCGAAAAGGTTAGCTGCCAGAAATTAGGCTCTAAAAATAACTAAACAAACTGCTAATTTTTATGTTATCCCTAGAAGGATATTGATATTTTTAGAACAGTAAAGACATTCCTCGTCGAAACGACGACACTGTCTTTTTAACTTACCCCAGATTGCACCTAGACACAAACATCATATAATATAAATGCCATTTTTTCTCCGGATATTTATTTAATGCTTGTTTATTTACTTTAATGTGATATTAAACTCCAATAAAAAATTTAATCTGAAGTTAAAAAAAACTCTGATTCATAAGTTTTAAAGGTTATTTTGTACATGAGGCACAGAAATCAATTTTATGCACACCACTCAAGTTTTTTGATATTTGGCAAATGAACATCTAGTCATTCGGCGTTTGGATGTGATATTGCCGTGTGACCCTTTTCTAAAATATGGCTTAGGGGCTGCCATATATTTTGGTCCACTGTCACATCATCTCCACTTTGAGCCCATTTTGCTGGCTTGTTGGACAGGTACATTTTAACGCCACATCTGCCTATGAAAAGAACTAACTGCTCTTCAATAGTCATACGGAACCTGGGAAAACCCATAAATTTCAATCTGATTTGAGTTATTGTAAAAAGATATTTAGATCTTAATCAGTTGAATTAATACACGAGCGTTGGTTGATTTCTACCTTGGTCCACTGAATAATTTCTCCAGTTATACCGTCCGTTATAAAAAGTTTAAAAACTTGTAGTCTATACATATAATAAATATTCAACGGAATTTCGTCTTCGGCTGAAGAAAAGCCTTTAGAAGAATTTTCATCTCTACTTATGTTTCCCAAGTCAGACCGAAGTTCGTCAATCGCAACATCATCTACATCCGATCCAATAATGTCACCGTCCTCATCCAGAAATGTTTCATTTTCCTCATCATTTAATGAGTCATGTTCTGTCATATTAAATTAACTATAGTATGTATAGTTTATATATGAGACACATAAAAATAAATCCTAAACAAATTTTACTTTGTTAGCAAAAGTCACACAAAAGACATTTTCTTCGTTTAGACGAAGCAAACTTTTCAAAACGGTACTTGCAAGAAAATTGCGCAGGTGAACGTGCGCACACAATTTAAGCTCACTAAAGACTAAAGCTGTACGAAAAATTAAGAAAACCAATGAAGGGACACAATAATAAACTGTAAACTGCTGTCAAGCGTCGTTAAAACGACGAAGATTATAGTGTAATTTTTCCCCTAGATTTACTTATTTTCTTGAGCTAACCGGAGTCAGTTGGAAACACCAAGTGAAGCCAGGTCCTTCTCCTCCTGATCTTTTCAACGCAGAGGACGCTTTCCTCTTCCTCTGATACCACCAGCCGGTACCACATCGAACTCTTTCAAGCCTCGTTTGGTATCAAACGGTAAGGTTCTTCCCAATTCTGACGACGCTGCTGGCATTGAGCAACGTCATCTTGTTCTGCGGGGATACCAAATACAGACATCGCGGTTAATAGGTAACTCCTTTTCGTACTGTCGAAAGTATCTTTGAAATCGAGAAAAAGATGGTGTGTCGACTCTCTTTTCATGGCTCTTTTCGAAGACTTGGCATTGGTATTGTAAATATCTGGCCGATGGTGGATTTTCCAGGTCTAAAGCTACACAGATAAGGTCCAATTAGAAAACTAATAATACCGCGGTAATTGGCACAGAGTACAGTATCACCCATCTTATGGATTGGACAGAGCACACTTAAATTCCAATCGGTAGGCATGCTTTCATCCGATCATATTTTGCATAGGAGCTGATGCATGCACCTTACCAGCTTATCTCCGCCATGTTGGATTAGCTTAGGTGGCAGTTCGTCCGCTCCCGCGGGTTTGTGGTTTTTAGCCGCGTTTTCGCTATTCCCACCTCGTCATGGTCGGGTAGCGGAACGACAGTCCCGTCTTCAACGATTGGGGCATCGGGATATTCACATTATCTGTGACATGCGCAGCTGTCAGTATTGAACAAGCACGAGAAGAGTTCCTTCTATAATTAAAGGACGCTCTGGATGTCAGTCACTAGATCGCCGTCTTTGTTCTTACAGGAAAACGCCCCGGTCTTGAAACCTTCTGTGAGTCGCCGAAATTTCTGGTAAAATTTTTGGGCGTCTTTCTTATTGGCCAGCATCTCAAGCTCCAGAATGCGATGAAATCTTTTGACCATTCCATCTGATTGGAAGTGCACGGGTTTTGTACGAGTTTTCTTAGTTCCCAACAATTAATACATGTCTGCGTCAAAATGGCAAGGCTAATATTGCTTCAATTAGTTTATCACTGCGGGAAGCGCGCTGCAACGTTGCAAATGGAACACTAAAAGTTTTAGACGTCAAAATTATTCCCATTTTTTCTCCTTTACTGCATATATAGCTTTTTTTCTTGTTTTCTACATCCCACGAATTTTGCATGTCTTCGGTATGGCCCATTGGTATAATTTAAGTTGTAACTTACTTTTATTTATAGGATAAGTTATTTGTTAAGTGCGATATATAGTGCGGTTAATGTACATTACCATATTACACTGAACTACTTCAACATTATCATTGTAGCCAAACACGTGTTTTGAAGATAAAAACTATGTGTCCTAGAAATATATTGAAGAATGTTAAAAAATTACTTGAATTATAATACATAATCAAGTATTTCAAGTTGAGAATCTGTAAATTTCGGAGTAACCCTTATTTCAAAGTACACACTAAACTATTTGCAACCGCGCAATTCTAAAAGTATTTGCACATTGATAGCAAACTAAGCATTTAAGCCGTCACTGCCTTGCAGTAACAGTTTTTATATTTAACTGTTACTATTGTACTCACGGAAAGATCCTAATTATGTCTGTAGGTTGGTTGGTTAGAGTGGTGATTCATCCAGAATCAAGCTAGCGCTTCCGCACTATTTTGTTGCCACATCCTCGTTGCCAACGTGTTTACCAGCTATTTATGGCATGACTATATCCAGTCTGTGCGGTTTAAGAACCTTATTAGGTTATTGACATCGAAGCCAGATAGTTGTTCGAGACCCTCGAACAGCGGATTGCCCAGGGTTAACATTTTGTCTTCCATAGGGCAGGGCAGCCCAAGACACTGCAGGCATTAGGCAGTCGCTTAGATTTTTCAATTTCAAGTCTATGGGAATACATACCAGCTTCAACACCACAATCCATTTTAGAGCCATCAGTCCTCACCGAGATTAACTGAGTTTGTCGCAATAATAGACTGGCATGGCCAGCGACCAGCTTCATTTAGCCTAAATGCACTCATGGTTGCCGTCTTCGTAATGTGTAGGTCTATTGGAATAAGGTGTGTGAGTGCGTAGAGATCCTCCCTAGGACATGATCTGATTGCACTGACCGTTATTGCACAGGCTGATCTTTGTATTCTGCGAGTAATTTGGTGCTGTAATCTCTCCCTAGAGCTTTCCACCAGACTACCGAACCATAGGATAAAATTGGTCGTATAACCGCCTTGTACAACTATAATGTATGCTTAGGTTGAAGATCCCATCTTATTCCAAGCATACGTTGACAGGCATATAAAGGAATTTCTGCTTTCCTTATCCGTTCTTCGACGTTTAATTTCCAGCTAAGTTTGGAGCCCAAAATTACCCCTAAGTACTTTGCACTGGGTGAAAGTGAGAGGGTTGGTCCGTTTATATTTGGTAAAGATTGGTACCTTTTATTTGGTGGTAAAGATCATCAGTTCTGTTTTACGCGGGTTTAAACTTAGGCCGCAGCCTGTGGCCCAAGAATACAGCCCGCCTAATGCCTTTGGATGATCCCTCTGATCGTATTAGGGCATAGTCCTGACGCCATTAGCACCACATCAACGAACGCCACCGCTTTTACCCCACCTCTATTAAGTTTTATTATGATTTTGCTAATCACACATAACCAAAGAAGTGGAGATAATACTCCCGTAGATTGGCCTTTGAGGTAAGCGTGTTGTGCAGTTGATATACTAGAGCTCTCCAGCGAACTTCTAACGTGCACATCTAAAAGCCGTTGAAAAGTTTTTAAAAGGAAGGTCGAAAGACTCATTGGCCTAAAGTCCTTCGCTGATTGATGTCCTCTTCTACCTGCCTTTGTTATGAAGACGACCTTAACAAGTTCCCAGCTATTTAGAATATAACCTTGGTTTAGACGCGCTTTGAATACTAGAATACTATAAAGAGTTTTTTGTAACATCATAGAAAAGATCCCATCAGGGCCTGGAGATTTGAAAGGTGAGAATGATTTGATTACCCATGCAACCTTATCTTTCGTAACTATTAAATCGACAAGATGCTGTGGGTCATATCGGGTCCGCCGGACTCTCCCAACATCACTGTCATGAGCGCTACATCCCGCAAAAGTAGTATTTAAAAGAAGTTCTAAAGATTCTTCTGCCGTAGAAGTCCAAGTATCATCTGGCCTCTTGACCCAATAAGCCATTGAATGATCTCAAAATACGGCTAAGCCTACAGAATATCTGGTAGATTCAGTAGAAGTACAGAAATCTCTCTAGCTCTCTTTCTTAGCGGCAATGATTGCCTTCTTGTATTGTCTCTGACTTTCTCTGTACAACTGCCAATGACCTGTTGAGTAGCTGAGATTAAAATTTGATTTGGCTTCTTCCATTAATTTTGAGAGGTCATTGCTCCACCAAGGAGGATAGGATTTTTTGCTCTATCTAATTGGATACGACGTTTTCTAAGCCCTACTAAATTTCTCCTCCAATGTTGTGACCCTACTCTCAATGTTTTCTGTGACAGTGATTTGAGGGATCGGAATCCTTCCTTTTCTGTTCCCTACTTCATATTTTAACCGTTTCCAATTTGTACTACGATATGGTAAGGTCGTTGGTCGTTTTGCTTGAGACCCTCCAATTTTCTACCCTCACTGAGCTATTTTCAGACAGTAATGTTATATCTATTACTTCTGCTCATCCTCATTCCGTGCTTGGAAAGGTGAAAGTCGGGGTATTACTACTACTACTACTACTACTACTACTACTACTACTACTACTACTACTACTACTACTACTACTACTACTACTACTACTACTACTACTACTAGTATTAATGATAACTTCATGTAAGGACTCACATCGATCTTTCGTTTCGGTACTGCCCCATAAGGTATGCCTCGCATTGGCCCCACATCCTAGTAGCAGGATTTTATTTTTGTTGTCAAGCACAAGCCTACGAGCCTCGTCATGCGGTGCTGGTTGGTCGTGTGTCATATAGATGGAGGCAATTTTGAATCAGACGCCGTCAGCAGCCTCCATTTTGATGACCGTCACATCGGATGAGCTATAGGATGGGATTAAAAATATATGTAAATGTTTTTTTGCTACAATACATACCTGGGGTTACCCTGAGTCCGCTTATAGTTTTTGAGAGAGAATCCGCTTACCTCAGGGCTACCCACTCTGGGTTCCTGTATCAGTGCGATGTCTATGTCCTCTTTCGACAGAAGAACGGTTAGGTTGTTCGTTGCAGTCCTGGAGTGCTGCAGATTGATCTGGTCAACCTGGAGACCCATATTTATTGGTCGTTTTTAGGGGCGTCAAGCTGCATGCCCGTATGCAGCTCATTAGCGCCGTCGTTTTTGGTAGAACCGGCTTCTTCCAGTTGCATGCACATGAGCAACTCATTCGCGTCGTCAACCTCGACCTGCTCAGCCTCCGGATTTGCAGAACGGAATAACTTCAGATGCGCTTTCCTCACTCCAAACCGAAGTTTGTTGCCCACTTTTTCTTACTCTCCTCCGATATTTGGAGATGGAAGGACACAGTGTTCTTTTGCGGAGCCTCCTCCTTGAAGATCCTCCAGTCATCAATCGGAACAGTGCAGTTGTGTATTGCGTTTTAAGTATGGGATTAGCTGCTTAGCTTCAAACTCTATGTTCGGTATCCAGATACGAGCCCTTGACCGCCGTGGTACCTTCCTGGCTGGGATTAGTTTGAGCCTCAAACCGTCCCAGTCGCTCTGGATTTTACTAACAGCGTTTCGCATGAAATCAAAAGAGCCTATATCCACCAACCACCTCCATTGAATCAAATCCTGGCACTTGACCCTCTGGGTTTACCATGACGTGATGAGCGACAATATGAGTCAGCCGTGCCTCAATTTCGGACCACCTTTCCAACGCAGGTTTGCCGCGGCTCGTTAGTTCGTCCACCAACGTCATTTGCAGGTGATCCCGCGCCACCTCATTAAAAGTGCGTTAGGCTTGTTTTGGCGTCAAAGCAGTGTGTGACATCTGATGCCTTCTCGCGGTTTTATCGCCCTCGTCATGCGAACGAATGCGTTTTACGGCTTCTGCCTTCTGGGTGGCCTGGGATGCCAGGTACTCATCGACCCCATTTTGGCACCTTGCCTTATCGGCCGCATGTTTGGGATGAGTTTTTCCTTCGTTCTCATTTTTGCTTATTCTGCCCAGAATAGCGAGAGACATCTGGTAAAGCTTATACCTATACGGCCTTTTTAACGTATTGACGCTTTTGCCCCTTGGCATCAGGGAAAGTTGATTTAGAGTTGATGGCCTGCTTTTTCATGAACTGTCTCTTGAGTAGAAGCCAAAAGCTCGTCCTCTGAGGCAGTTACGAACTTCCTCAACTCGTTTGTGTCCGTTCGTTTGTCTGTCCGTTTTGTCATTGTGCCTATCCGACTGTCCATTCGTTTTGTCTTTGTGTCAGTCCGTTTGTCCGTCTGCTTGTGTGTTCGTTTGGTTGCGCTATCCGAATTTTTTGTTTGTTGTTGTTTGTGCATTAATCTGTTTCTTACGGTCACTTGCCTTTCCGGAGGGCTGCCCATGTCGCCCTGGGTGGTGACCAATGAGGCATTCCCATGGCAGCCGGTTCTACGTACCGGAATGACTCGGGTTTTTCCCGACCAAGGGCTGCCGCCCCAGTATACTAGCCCTGTCTAGTGAAACCCATATCATCCCACCCCTTGCGTCACAGGAGCAAACTCTCGCAGCAATCCTGCTCCAAATACTTCTACAACTACGTTCTGGATACTGTAGCAGGTTAAAAACTCCTACATATCCAGAATCGACCCCGACATACCAAACACATGTCCGGCATGTGAAGGTACCCCGCACGACACTAACCACCTCTTCACATGCCCCCTCAAACCGACTCATCTAACCCCCCTCTCCCTTTGGACCCAACCTGTCGAAACAGCATGTTTCCTGGGCCTACCCTTAGATGAGCCAGACGAAGACGAACGATGATATGCCTACACTGACAGGGCTACCTATGCTGTTAACAACAACAACAACACCAATGAGGACATAGGGGATAAAAACGGTCCGCCATGGCAGCGCCCCATAGCATGGTAAGGCCACTGAGGCGGCCTGATATCAGGAGGGCTCCTTTGAGAGACAGCTTAATTGTATCCCCCGGCTGCCAAACCCACCCAATAGCACGGGTCGCCTTACACCTTGGGTTCAGGGAATTTTTTGAAAGAGCTTTGCGTCTTCGACCAGTGTGGTTCGCGGGAGATTATTGTTATCCTACCCCCATTTCTGGGAGGTGTTCCCCTATCCACCACCTGGGGACGGTGCCTAGTTTAGAAAATGTGCTGGTATATCACTTTAGCCACCCATATCACAATACCCCTCCTTACTCTACACTTCTCGGCACTTACTGAAGTAGTCAATAGCAATGAGCACATATGTGTTGCCAGAATCAATTCTTGAAAACGGGCCTGGAACATTCAGCGTTGTATTGCGATCTACGACATCTCTCCTTTGGACCTTTCGCTGCTATACACTCCGCGTAATTTCGAATCCATTCGGTTACTAATTATCTCCCATTTACCCGTAAAACCGCTTCTTAATCTTCTCCAGAATTTTAGTGATAGCCAGCTGACCTCCACTGGGCCGATCGTGGAATTCCTCTAACACAGATGCAATTCTGGACTTAGGAACTATAATCAAATCGCAGAAATGGTTTCCATCAGAACTGCATCAATTATTTTAAGACTAGTCTACTTTACCCAATACGGCTTAGCCATAGGACTTTCTTTCGCCATTTCATTTTTAGCGTCAGCATCATTCAATTGACTTCTTCTTATCGCATTTAGTTCTAACTCATCATCGGGTTGCAACTGCATTAGTCTGACATCAACTACCCCTTCAAATCTCTCTACTTGGGACGAAAGAACTTTTCTTCCGCGACCGGATACGCAAACATAGGTGCAGTACAAAGAAGCTCTTTTAATTGCTGGAACGCTTTCTCCTGTTCTTTGTGCCACACAATTCTTCTTGGTGAGATTGTGGAGACTCCAGATAACATTTGCTTATCCTGAAACAAATCGCTGTAAAACGTGCATAGTTCGGGGAAACTTCGCACTTCGTGCACATTTCCTGGTCGGGACCAAGCTTTTACTGCTTTTATTTTCTCCTGGTCCGTCTTAATGCCCTCGGTTGTCACCTTATGTCCAAGATACGTGACTTCTGTTTTTTAACAAGGCACACATCTACGGACTCAGTCGCAATTCCGCAGAGGCTATGCGTATAGAGTTTTCCAATAAGAGGTGTTATTTTTATGCTATTTTTTAATATAAATGATCGGAGGTTTATATATATAAAAAGAAGTTACATTTCCTTGGTAATCTTATAACTCAAGAACGGGCTCACCTATCCAAACCAAATTTTTAGGCTTTGTTTGGACTATTCAGTAGATGGTTTGTGTTTTGAAATTTTAAGAATCGGATACCAGGGTCTCGAGAAATAGGCCAAAACGTGAACCCGGGTAACCCTAGGATGTGTTTGTACAATATGGGTAGCAAATGGAAGCTGCTGATGATTCTATAGTATAGAGTATTTTTGATGCCGCTCCGTGACTGGGGTCTCGAGATATCGGCCAAAATGTGGACCCCGATAACTTAAGGATGTGTTCGTACAATATGGGTAGCAAATGGGAGCTGTTGATGATTGCTATAGTATAGAGTATTTTTAATGCCCCTCCGTAACTAGGGTCTCGAGATATAGACCAAAACGTGGACCTGGATAACCCTAGGATGTGTTTGAACCACATGAGTATCCATTGTAAGTTGTTGATAAATGCTAATGAAAGAGGACTTTTCATTTCTCTGGGTAACTAAGGACTCCAGATATAGACCAATTGGGAACTCGCCTTTAGGTTAAGAGATTGCATTCTTATGTACTACAACCAGTTAAAATGTTTTTAAAAATTCAGATCCGTTATCTACATATATTTCTCGAACTTTACGGATTCAAGGTCAAATATACCATAGAGCTGGGTCTTTGCTACCATTCCCAGATGGCGACCATCAATTTTTGCAAATATATTTTATTGGTGATGAGAATCGTGAATTAGATCAGCGCTGTGCAATTTCGACGAATACGAAAAGATCAATCGTGAATGAATTGCAAACAATGTTCCATCAACACAATGAATTGGTGAAATTGTTCAAAGTGGCACTCGATCTGATGCCCACCGATGGCCACAAAATCATAATAAAAGCCGATAAAACACAAATTGGGAGCACGCCAGACGATTCAATGTACCAACGATTGATGAAGTAGCTATTGTTGTGGTTGGTGAACAGTTTCAGCCACGAGATATTGTTTTGTATCGTAGAAATGAGCAACAACGTATTTCAGAACTCAATCGCTGTTATGATGCATTGCAATACCCCATTTTGTTTTAGAGAGGGGACGATGGCTATCATATCAACATACCAATGAGAAATCCAACAACTGGTACATACACATTTTATTTTTGTTTAAATATGATTTTTAAATAATTTTCATACGCTAATTAATTTTTGCATCGCAGGTCAAAAATCAACGAAAACCGTCAGTGCGATGAATTTTTATTCGTATCGATTAATGATTCGCCCTCAAGAAAACAATTTTATTTTGCGATGCAATCAACTTTCGCATAAATTTTTTATCGAATTGCAAGTGATTTTGGACGCAAATATAATAAAAAATTGAATGCTCCAGGAGGAACTGGAAAAGCATTTTTAACTTTATTTATTTTAGCATAATTTATTTAGCGTAAAAAATTGAAATGGAAATTAAAGAATCAAAGTTTAATTACAAGTTTTTATCGGCTCTTTCACCTTACCTGTATATATGTAGGTGACCACCACAATCAAATTTTAAAAAAGTACAGAAAAGGTTATTGTGACATCTTTAGAAACTATGTTGAATGAAAAAAATCAACTAATTCAACTGTTTAAACATTTTACGAGTTCTATAAAGAAAACTTAATATGAAAAATTTCTTGCGATATAAAAAAACATTTTATGTATGGTGGTGCGAAGCCCACTGGGAAATGCTAGTTTCATTATAAAGAGAAAGGTATACCGTTAATAGTGGGAAATAACATCAGGCAAATGCCCACCACGACCACGCTTACAGGACAATAGCCTTTTCATGAAATTTCCCATAACCGAATTGCAAAATGGCTGACCTATGTCCCCGACAGCCTCACGAATTCCATCTTTGAGGTCTTGCATCGACCATGGGCTGTTGGCGTAGGCCTTCTCTTTCACGTGGCCCCAACGAAAAAAGTCACAAGGTGTTAAATCACTTGATCTCGGTGGCCAATTGTGATCACCTCTTCGAGAGATAATACGGTCCGGAAACTTTTCCCGTAAAAGATCAATGGTTTCGTTGCTTGTGTGGCACGTAGCGCCGTCTTGTTGAAAATAAACGCTATCCAGATCGATACCATCCAATTCCGGCAATAAAAAATCGTTAATCATCTCTCTTCCATTCGCCAATAGCACCAGATGGTCGGTAACATTTTTACCCATGATGATTATATCATCCAGGTAGCCTAAGCACGTTTTCCAATGGAGTTCTCTTAGCACATGCTCTATCAGGCGCTCAAAGGTTCCTGGTGCGTTACATAATCTGAAAGGCATCGCAGGAAACTGCCGCAGCCCATCTTCCATGCTTGGCTGTCTTTTCACGATCGTAATCCTCATTTTCCAACTACCAGTATCCGCTTTTTAAATCAGGCGTGGAAAACCATTTCGCGCCGGATAATGTGTCCAGAACGTCATCTATTCGTGGTAATGGGTAGCTGTCCTTTTTCGAGACTTCATTCAGCTTTCTATAATCCACACGAAATCGCGTGATTCCGTCTTTTTTCTTAACCAGCAGAACCGGTGAGTTCCACGGGCCTATTGATGGCTCCACTTTGCTGCATATCCTAGATTATCTGATTTGCTTCTTAGTTTGTGGAACTAGACGTGGAGCTTGGTGAATTGGCTTTGCATCTCCTGTGTCTATTCGATGTTTCACGGTGGCAGACTTCCCAAAACCGCTGAATAGGTACCCGTATTTCTCCAGCAATCTCTTAGCCTTCATCCTCTCTAGCCTTCTTACTTCTTGTAATCAAGTCCTTATGAAATCGTAAGTTTTTCTTTCTGCTTCCTATAGTTCTTACCTTTCCTGTTGTGGTCCATCGTAGTTTCCTATGGCTTCTACAGCCCGCCATTTCCTTATAACAGCTTCCTTAGCCAAAATAACTGGTGGCTTGAAATTGTGTAGGTCCCTTACGCAAATTACACTGCTTCAGCAAACGTCCACTTCGGTGTTGAGTATGCTGCCCGCTTCGTGTTCGGATTTCGTATACTTCCTATAAATGCCTAGCACTTCATCTTCTCAACGAAGTCTGCGGTTTCTTTCGCATGCGCTAAATGTGCCAACCGCTCAATTTCTGTCTCGTATTTCTGCAAGCTCTCATTTGTCTTCTGATAGCGAGTCGTAAGTTCCATCTGGAATTTATGGCCCTCGAGCGACACAACCAATGCAGCAGCGACACAACGATGGTTGCTGTTGTTTCGAAGTGGGGCTTAAATATCGGGAATGCTCCAGTACCGTTGAAGGATGGTGCTTCTACTTTCGGATTTCTTCTTCTTCTTAATTTGCGTTATAACCGTTTACGCGATTTTGGCCGAGTTTAACAAAGCGCGCCAGTCGTTTCTTTCTCGTGCTAACCGGCGCCAATTGGACACACCAAGTGAAACCAAGTCCTTCTCCACCTGATCTTTCCAACGCAGAGGAGGCCTTCCTCTTCTTCTGCTACCTCCAGCTGGTACCGCAACGAATACTTTCAGAGCCGGAGCGTTTCTATCCATTCGGACAACTTGACCCAGCCAGCGTAGCCGCTTGATCTTTATTCGCTGCGCTATGTCTATGTCGTCGTAAAGCTCATACAGCTCATCGTTCCATCGCCTCCGATATTCGCCGTTGCCGACGTGCAAAGGTCCAAAAATCTTACGAAGAATCTTTCTCTCAAACACTCCAAGCGTC
Source organism: Anastrepha ludens (assembly GCF_028408465.1). Lineage (NCBI taxonomy): Eukaryota > Metazoa > Arthropoda > Insecta > Diptera > Tephritidae > Anastrepha > Anastrepha ludens. The sequence continues at coordinate 63,880,206 of NC_071503.1, read as the reverse complement.
GCTTCATCGGATGTTGTCATCGTCCAAGCTTCTGCGCCATATGTTAGGACGGGCATGATGAGAGCCTTGAAGAGTGTTAGTTTTGTTCGTCGAGAGAGGACTTTACTACTCAGTTGCCTACTTAGTCCGAAGTAGCACTTATTGGGGAGAGAGATTCTGCGTTGGATTTCAAGGCTGACATTGTTATAGGTTTTGATGCTGGTTCCTAAATAAACGAAGTCTTTTACAACCTCAAATTATAATTCTAAACAGTGACGTGGGTGCCGATACGCGAGGACGCCGACTGTTTGGTTAACATATTCGTACGATTTAGTTGTATTTCACAGAGGTGAGCTTTCACTGCATCTACCTCAGCCTCAATCGTTTCCAGTTTCGACGTTATATTAGTCTTCTCTGTTTCCAATTTGGATATACGTGTATCTTGTTTCTCCAGCTGCTCATATATCTTCGACGATAACTGCGCTGATATCTATGCTGAATGCTGTGCTATTTGCGATGACTGCGAAGACATCTGCGATAATGCAGCCATAATCACTCACATGCCTATACCTGATGAAGGTGTTGTTGGTTCTGTTATCTCTTGTACAGGGTGGGCCAAATAAGACCTACTAATGTTAAGCAGAAACATTTTTTTTATTTTTTGGCATATTTATTTTTCTCTTTTTGTAGGTTATAATTGCATTGTTGAAAATTTATTATGGAACCCTACAGTACAACACAACGCGTTACAATTATCGAGTTTTTATATTCTTACACAATTAGCCACACAAATTGATTTTTTAAATAATGCTTTGATGTCGGATGAAGCGCATTTCCATTTAAATTGTTATGTCAACAATCAAAACTGTAGATTGCGGGGCTCTGAAAATCCAAAGGCAGCACACCAACATCAGTTGCACCCATCTAAATGAACTGTTTGGTGCGGTGTTATGGCCACTAGAAGTCATCGGACCATATTTCTTCGAAAATGAGGATGAAACGCCGGAATCGATTTCAGGAGCTTCTTACAGAACATTGATTGAAAACTTTTTGCGGCCAATGGCGGAGCAGTATCCTAATTTGTGGTTTCAACAAGATGGAGCAAGTGCACATACTGCTAGGCAATAGTCTTTAATCATTAGTAGGTCTTATTTGGCCCACCCTGTATTTTAGTCGATGAGTCGATTTAACAGTCCAACTTCTCACACCAATTGTTACGAATTTAACGTTAAAATTAAAATAAATCTCTTACAATACGCCTTTGAGTGCGATTACTAGATCGTCAAATAAAAGTAAGAAAATTAATGGTAACACACTTGCTTTACTTTATTTTAAACATTTTACTTTACATGTGCACGTTTATCTTAAAATGAAATCACTCTATTACTTCTCGTCAAATTCATTCATTTCCAACAAGCCTTCGTCATTGTTCACCACTAGTTAGCTCCTCCTTTGATGTATGAGTATGTACGGCGTTGGTTCGTATTACTCCCACGTACTATCTGCTGGACGGCGTCCTTTAACATGTTTCGTTATGGGCCTAAGACTTTCCTCTTCTTTGGGATGCTACTCTTTCTTTGTACTTGAACAGACACCTAATTGGTAATGGAAAATATAACCAGGCGTGTCAGCTCCCGTCCTGCCACGCTTTACCGTTGTCATTGTGGCTGCAGAACTGGAGATCGAAGTATTAGCCATAGTCGGAGCTGTCTTCTAATATCGTCTTGCGGTCAGCTTTTCGCCCGTTCGAGGATCACTAATACATGGTTTCTACATAACGATACTTTCAAGTTCCGTTTTTAGCTCCGATTTGGATATTAGTATTTTTGAAGATGAAGTAGGACCATCATTCTCTGCACAAACCTTGGTTGTTTCAGGTTGCTTTAATGATAGTAGGCATTCCGCCTGACTCAAGCGAAAGCTCTTCATTGAGGGAATAGTGTTAGTTACACTAATATACGTTGATAAGGTGGGATTAACGATTCGACTAAGCCCTCACACCACTTCAAGATGCCTGTCTTCACAGGAGTCAAAACGTTCTATATATTTTAAGAGGTAAAATTCCCATCTACATATTCAGAATTGAAACTGGCATATACACATACCCATCTTGATCAAAAAGTTGCCGAAACAACCGCTATGTGACGTTCTAAGCCAACTGATTTGAGTCCAGGTTTTTTCGTTAGATTGCAACATCTGTGATTAATACTTTTGCTAAAGTTGTATCGCTTCTTTTTGATATTTATAAAAGTTAGACCGTATTAAGTAAGTCTATCAGTGCAGGTGTTTTCGATTTTTTACGGTTTTAAAACTGGATTTGAATTTGCAACGAGTTTGCATTAAAATTTACAATCAAAATGGATTGAGTGGTGCGTAAGCCTCAGAAACATTGGGAAATTGTTTCGGTAATGAAATTCTAAAGAAAACAATCGTTTACAAGATGGCAGAAGAGATCATGACCACCAAATTAACAAAGCTACCATCAGAGAGCTGGCAGAGGACTTGAACATTGCTTATAGATCCGTTGAGGACATTGTAGTTAATGATTTGGGTTTTAGCAATGTTGCTCCAAAGTTGGTTCCAAAGGGCTTGAATTTCATGCAAAAAAAGGCGTGGGTATAGGAGTACGACACGAAATTCAGACATCAGGCGAGTGAGTGGAGAGCTCCGAATAAACAAGTCCAAGAAAACCTCGTCGTTTTCAGTTAAACAAGAAATCGATACACACGGGTTTTATGTATTGTACACCACGAATTTTTGCCAAAAGGTCAGACAGTTGGTAAAGACTATTATTTGGGCATTATGAAACGTTACGTGAAGCAATTCGCAAAAAAAAAGAAAGGATTTGTGCGAAAACCACTCGTGGACTTTGCGTATGCGTAATTTTTATCCGTAAAGCTTTAGCCAAGAACGAAACGAATACCATCTAACAACCATTGAATTCACCTGATATTTTCCCTACGATTTTTTTTTGTTTGATCGAGTCAAGAAAAAAAAACTAACTAATCAAAGACAGCTATACCGAATATAGAGTTCCAGAAATGTTTGGAGAGCTGGACCAAATGCTTGCATAAGTGCGTAGGATTTAGTGGGAAGTACTTTGAGGGGGATAATAGCACTTTTGAGGAATAAACATTTATTTTGAATTTTCAGGAATATTGATCAAGGTGTTATATCCAGCATATGAATGTACCCTACGCGAGACTAACCACATATTTACGAGCGCCTTCAACTTACTTGTCTAACACCTCTTTCACTCAGAACTCACCCAGTCAAAACGGTCTGGGCCAACCGTTAGATGAGATTGACGATGGTGACCAATGATTCTACCGCGCTTATAGGGCTTGGTAAACTGCTGCAACGATAAGAGATAAATTTAAGAATTGTAATAAATATAAGATTTTCACGAAATTAAATCTTTGTTTTGTTATGTTGTCACAAAAGTGACAATTATTCACTTTAGGAAAAAATAACGTGAATTTATTATGTCCAGTCTATTCACACATAAACTCAATGTATTATTTCTATGCCGCAGTGAGCGAATATTTTTTATAATTTTGTTTTGTAATCTTTGTAATTTACTTAATTTTTGATTTAACCAATGTGCAAAATTTGATTTAAATTTTTCGTTCCAGATAAAGTTTATATTACACAGATACTTCTTTGGAATAGTATTTCGGTTTGAATAAATGCCAAAGTTCAAAGGTGAAAATTTCATTTTTATTTAATGGATCTGTTCAGTACAGTTCGAATTATTAAAAATTGGGGAATTTGCTTTCGATTGGTTCATTTGCAGAAGATCTCTAGAAAACCTCTGGACCTGAAAATTACACATATGTATGCTTTCATGTTACTGATTAATCCTTCTAATACATCTACTGCATATAGGATAGTACTATCGCTATCGCACTATTATATTATATTATGTAAATTATAAATGAGGTCACAACAAGTTTGGAGCCTGGTGGCACTTCTAATTTACGGGTTTTTACTGAACTTTTGTTTTCTGCTTATACTATTTGCTTCTTATCTAACAAAAAGGTTTGAGAGAAGCTGGTATCGGTTTTATTGTATCTCAATTAATAGAGTTTTCGAGCCTTTATGTTTAAATTTACAGAGTACCAATTAAAAAGGCCATACATTTAGTTTGGAAGATTACTTTTATTCAATTCAAAGTCAAAAGCGTGTGAAAATAATACAAAATTAAGAATTAATTTACTTTTGCTCGATATGACCACTTTTTGCCTTGACTATGGCCTTGATGCGGTCCAGAAACGAATCGCAGCCTGCCCGAATGTGACTTGCAGGTAATTTGGCCCACTTGTGGGCAATGGCTTTTTCACCGCCTCGAGACTGGTGAGTCGTTTAGTTTGGACCTTGCTCTCCAAAATGGTCCAAAGAGAATAATCCATCGGATACGCGTCTGGTGAATTTGAGAATCATTGTGTGGACATTATAAAGTTCGGAACGTTGTTTTTGAGCCATTCTTGGTTCACTCGAGCTTTGTGAGACGGTGCTGAGTCCTGTTGAAACGTCCGAGAGCGCCCATATGCGGTTACAGTGGCCCAAACCATTACCTGTGGCGGGTGCTACCTCCTGGTGCCAAATTGATGACTAAAATTCTCGTATGACGGGTTGGTCAAATAAACCCTGTCGTTTTGGGAGTTTAAGAATTGCTCGATTTGAAAATTTTTTTCGTCAGAAAACACAATGTTCGGAAACTGAGCGCTTTCGGCCAAGCGAAACAACTCCTTCGCTGTCTCAAGTCTGACTTGTTGCTGCTTTCGTGCGAGATGATACGCTTTTTGGATCTTTTAAGGCTTGACTTTAAGATCATTTTTCAGTATGCGGCGGATATTAGGGTCAGATATTTACAGTTCCTTCGCCATTTGATTGGCTCTTCATCGGGGATTTCGCTCAAGTCGCTTCTTCACTTTTTGAATCATTCACCATTTCACGTGACGTTGTAGTCTTTTGATGACCACCTCCGCCACTAGAAGTCATCGGACCATATTTCTTCGAAAATGAGGATGAAACGCCGGAATCGATTTCAGGAGCTTCTTACAGAACATTGATTGAAAACTTTTTGCGGCCAATGGCGGAGCAGTATCCTAATTTGTGGTTTCAACAAGATGGAGCAAGTGCACATACTGCTAGGCAATAGTCTTTAATCATTAGTAGGTCTTATTTGGCCCACCCTGTATTTTAGTCGATGAGTCGATTTAACAGTCCTACTTCTCACACCAATTGTTACGAATTTAACGTTAAAATTAAAATAAATCTCTTACAATACGCCTTTGAGTGCGATTACTAGATCGTCAAATAAAAGTAAGAAAATTAATGGTAACACACTTGCTTTACTTTATTTTAAACATTTTACTTTACATGTGCACGTTTATCTTAAGATGAAATCACTCTATTACTTCTCGTCAAATTCATTCATTTCCAACAAGCCTTCGTCATTGTTCACCACTAGTTAGCTCCTCCTTTGATGTATGAGTATGTACGGCGTTGGTTCGTATTACTCCCACGTACTATCTGCTGGACGGCGTCCTTTAACATGTTTCGTTATGGGCCTAAGACTTTCCTCTTCTTTGGGATGCTACTCTTTCTTTGTACTTGAACAGACACCTAATTGGTAATGGAAAATATAACCAGGCGTGTCAGCTCCCGTCCTGCCACACTTTACCGTTGTCATTGTGGCTGCAGAACTGGAGATCGAAGTATTAGCCATAGTCGGAGCTGTCTTCTAATATCGTCTTGCGGTCAGCTTTTCGCCCGTTCGAGGATCACTAATACATGGTTTCTACATAACGATACTTTCAGGTTCCGTTTTTAGCTCCGATTTGGATATTAGTATTTTTGAAGATGAAGTAGGACCATCATTCTCTGCACAAACCTTGGTTGTTTCAGGTTGCTTTAATGATAGTAGGCATTCCGCCTGACTCAAGCGAAAGCTCTTCATTGAGGGAATAGTGTTAGTTACACTAATATACGTTGATAAGGTGGGATTAACGATTCGACTAAGCCCTCACACCACTTCAAGATGCCTGTCTTCACAGGAGTCAAAACGTTCTATATATTTTAAGAGGTAAAATTCCCATCTACATATTCAGAATTGAAACTGGCATATACACATACCCATCTTGATCAAAAAGTTGCCGAAACAACCGCTATGTGACGTTCTAAGCCAACTGATTTGAGTCCAGGTTTTTTCGTTAGATTGCAACATCTGTGATTAATACTTTTGCTAAAGTTGTATCGCTTCTTTTTGATATTTATAAAAGTTAGACCGTATTAAGTAAGTCTATCAGTGCAGGTGTTTTCGATTTTTTACGGTTTTAAAACTGGATTTGAATTTGCAACGAGTTTGCATTAAAATTTACAATCAAAATGGATTGAGTGGTGCGTAAGCCTCAGAAACATTGGGAAATTGTTTCGGTAATGAAATTCTAAAGAAAACAATCGTTTACAAGATGGCAGAAGAGATCATGACCACCAAATTAACAAAGCTACCATCAGAGAGCTGGCAGAGGACTTGAACATTGCTTATAGATCCGTTGAGGACATTGTAGTTAATGATTTGGGTTTTAGCAATGTTGCTCCAAAGTTGGTTCCAAAGGGCTTGAATTTCATGCAAAAAAAGGCGTGGGTATAGGAGTACGACACGAAATTCAGACATCAGGCGAGTGAGTGGAGAGCTCCGAATAAACAAGTCCAAGAAAACCTCGTCGTTTTCAGTTAAACAAGAAATCGATACACATATGAATGTACCCTACGCGAGACTAACCACATATTTACGAGCGCCTTCAACTTACTTGTCTAACACCTCTTTCACTCAGAACTCACCCAGTCAAAACGGTCTGGGCCAACCGTTAGATGAGATTGACGATGGTGACCAATGATTCTACCGCGCTTATAGGGCTTGGTAAACTGCTGCAACGATAAGAGATAAATTTAAGAATTGTAATAAATATAAGATTTTCACGAAATTAAATCTTTGTTTTGTTATGTTGTCACAAAAGTGACAATTATTCACTTTAGGAAAAAATAACGTGAATTTATTATGTCCAGTCTATTCACACATAAACTCAATGTATTATTTCTATGCCGCAGTGAGCGAATATTTTTTATAATTTTGTTTTGTAATCTTTGTAATTTACTTAATTTTTGATTTAACCAATGTGCAAAATTTGATTTAAATTTTTCGTTCCAGATAAAGTTTATATTACACAGATACTTCTTTGGAATAGTATTTCGGTTTGAATAAATGCCAAAGTTCAAAGGTGAAAATTTCATTTTTATTTAATGGATATGTTCAGTACAGTTCGAATTATTAAAAATTGGGGAATTTGCTTTCGATTGGTTCATTTGCAGAAGATCTCTAGAAAACCTCTGGACCTGAAAATTACACATATGTATGCTTTCATGTTACTGATTAATCCTTCTAATACATCTACTGCATATAGGATAGTACTATCGCTATCGCACTATTATATTATGTAAATTATAAATGAGGTCACAACAAGTTTGGAGCCTGGTGGCACTTCTAATTTACGGGTTTTTACTGAACTTTTGTTTTCTGCTTATACTATTTGCTTCTTATCTAACAAAAAGGTTTGAGAGAAGCTGGTATCGGTTTTATTGTATCTCAATTAATAGAGTTTTCGAGCCTTTATGTTTAAATTTACAGAGTACCAATTAAAAAGGCCATACATTTAGTTTGGAAAATTACTTTTATTCAATTCAAAGTCAAAAGCGTGTGAAAATAATACAAAATTAAGAATTAATTTACTTTTGCTCGATATGACCACTTTTTGCCTTGACTATGGCCTTGATGCGGTCCAGAAACGAATCGCAGCCTGCCCGAATGTGACTTGCAGGTAATTTGGCCCACTTGTGGGCAATGGCTTTTTCACCGCCTCGAGACTGGTGAGTCGTTTAGTTTGGACCTTGCTCTCCAAAATGGTCCAAAGAGAATAATCCATCGGATACGCGTCTGGTGAATTTGAGAATCATTGTGTGGACATTATAAAGTTCGGAACGTTGTTTTTGAGCCATTCTTGGTTCACTCGAGCTTTGTGAGACGGTGCTGAGTCCTGTTGAAACGTCCGAGAGCGCCCATATGCGGTTACAGTGGCCCAAACCATTACCTGTGGCGGGTGCTACCTCCTGGTGCCAAATTGATGACTAAAATTCTCGTATGACGGGTTGGTCAAATAAACCCTGTCGTTTTGGGAGTTTAAGAATTGCTCGATTTGAAAATTTTTTTCGTCAGAAAACACAATGTTCGGAAACTGAGCGCTTTCGGCCAAGCGAAACAACTCCTTCGCTGTCTCAAGTCTGACTTGTTGCTGCTTTCGTGCGAGATGATACGCTTTTTGGATCTTTTAAGGCTTGACTTTAAGATCATTTTTCAGTATGCGGCGGATGTTAGGGTCAGATATTTACAGTTCCTTCGCCATTTGATTGGCTCTTCATCGGGGATTTCGCTCAAGTCGCTTCTTCACTTTTTGAATCATTCACCATTTCACGTGACGTTGTAGTCTTTTGATGACCACCTCCGTGACGTTTTGCGATGCTACAAGTATCATTGTAACGAGTAGTACTGCGATAAAAAAACTTTATTAACTTTAAGGTGTTCGAGATAATGAACAATCGCTGGTAGTGATTTTCCAGCCAAGTATAATGTAATCACACTATTACGTTTGAAATCCATTACTAATTTTTTTTCGCGTTTACTCTCGACAAAATGCTTCCGAGCGCTTGTAAACAATACTCTGGACTATCATTTAGCCAACTAACAGACAGCTGATGCCCGTGTATCAGCTGCGCGAGCGGTATAAAGTTTGTTACACTTCGAGTGCCGGATTTTATACAATGGTTAATGAGGTCAACTACCAACATAGGTACATACACATTTATTTTCGCCTAGGCTTCCGTTTATAAATTATGTGCAGTTAATACAATGTCTTTCGTTCAATGAAAGCGTTATAGTATTTTATTTAACAAATAAATTAAATTTACTAAATTTTTAGATCGGTTATAACAATGTTCAAAGTTTGTTTTTTACATAGTGCGGTGAAGCTGGCCTTCATAAGCGCGCTGCAACGTTGCAAATGGAACACTAAAAGTTTTAGACGTCAAAATTATTCCCATTTTTTCTCCTTTACTGCATATATAGCTTTTTTTCTTGTTTTCTACATCCCACGAATTTTGCATGTCTTCGGTATGGCCTATTGGTATAATTTAAGTTGTAACTTACTTTTATTTATAGGATAAGTTATTTGTTAAGTGCGATATATAGTGCGGTTAATGTACATTACCATATTACACTGAACTACTTCAACATTATCATTGTAGCCAAACACGTGTTTTGAAGATAAAAACTATGTGTCCTAGAAATATATTGAAGAATGTTAAAAAATTACTTGAATTATAATACATAATCAAGTATTTCAAGTTGAGAATCTGTAAATTTCGGAGTAACCCTTATTTCAAAGTACACACTAAACTATTTGCAACCGCGCAATTCTAAAAGTATTTGCACATTGATAGCAAACTAAGCATTTAAGCCGTCACTGCCTTGCAGTAACAGTTTTTATATTTAACTGTTACTATTGTACTCACGGAAAGATCCTAATTATGTCTGTAGGTTGGTTGGTTAGAGTGGTGATTCATCCAGAATCAAGCTAGCGCTTCCGCACCATTTTGTTGCCACATCCTCGTTGCCAACGTGTTTACCAGCTATTTATGGCATGACTATATCCAGTCTGTGCGGTTTAAGAACCTTATTAGGTTATTGACATCGAAGCCAGATAGTTGTTCGAGACCCTCGAACAGCGGATTGCCCAGGGTTAACATTTTGTCTTCCATAGGGCAGGGCAGCCCAAGACACTGCAGGCATTAGGCAGTCGCTTAGATTTTTCAATTTCAAGTCTATGGGAATACATACCAGCTTCAACACCACAATCCATTTTAGAGCCATCAGTCCTCACCGAGATTAACTGAGTTTGTCGCACTAATAGACTGGCATGGCCAGCGACCAGCTTCATTTAGCCTAAATGCACTCATGGTTGCCGTCTTCGTAATGTGTAGGTCTATTGGAATAAGGTGTGTGAGTGCGTAGAGATCCTCCTTAGGACATGATCTGATTGCACTGACCGTTATTGCACAGGCTGATCTTTGTATTCTGCGAGTAATTTGGTGCTGTAATCTCTCCCTAGAGCTTTCCACCAGACTACCGAACCATAGGATAAAATTGGTCGTATAACCGCCTTGTACAACTATAATGTATGCTTAGGTTGAAGATCCCATCTTATTCCAAGCATACGTTGACAGGCATATAAAGGAATTTCTGCTTTCCTTATCCGTTCTTCGACGTTTAATTTCCAGCTAAGTTTGGAGTCCAAAATTACCCCTAAGTACTTTGCACTGGGTGAAAGTGAGAGGGTTGGTCCGTTTATATTTGGTAAAGATTGGTACCTTATATTTGGTGGTAAAGATCATCAGTTCTGTTTTACGCGGGTTTAAACTTAGGCCGCAGCCTGTGGCCCAAGAATACAGCCCGCCTAATGCCTTTGGATGATCCCTCTGATCGTATTAGGGCATAGTCCTGACGCCATTAGCATCACATCAACGAACGCCACCGCTTTTACCCCACCTCTATTAAGTTTTATTATGATTTTGCTAATCACACATAACCAAAGAAGTGGAGATAATACTCCCGTAGATTGGCCTTTGAGGTAAGCGTGTTGTGCAGTTGATATACTAGAGCTCTCCAGCGAACTTCTAACGTGCACATCTAAAAGCCGTTGAAAAGTTTTTAAAAGGAAGGTCGAAAGACTCATTGGCCTAAAGTCCTTCGCTGATTGATGTCCTCTTCTACCTGCCTTTGTTATGAAGACGACCTTAACAAGTTCCCAGCTATTTAGAATATAACCTTGGTTTAGACGCGCTTTGAATACTAGAATACTATAAAGAGTTTTTTGTAACATCATAGAAAAGATCCCATCAGGGCCTGGAGATTTGAAAGGTGAGAATGATTTGATTGCCCATGCAACCTTATCTTTCGTAACTATTAAATCGACAAGATGCTGTGGGTCATATCGGGTCCGCCGGACTCTCCCAACATCACTGTCATGAGCGCTACATCCCGCAAAAGTAGTATTTAAAAGAAGTTCTAAAGATTCTTCTGCCGTAGAAGTCCAAGTATCATCTGGCCTCTTGACCCAATAAGCCATTGAATGATCTCAAAATACGGCTAAGCCTACAGAATATCTGGTAGATTCAGTAGAAGTACAGAAATCTCTCTAGCTCTCTTTCTTAGCGGCAATGATTGCCTTCTTGTATTGTCTCTGACTTTCTCTGTACAACTGCCAATGACCTGTTGAGTAGCTGAGATTAAAATTTGATCTGGCTTCTTCCATTAATTTTGAGAGGTCATTGCTCCACCAAGGAGGATAGGATTTTTTGCTCTATCTAATTGGATACGACGTTTTCTAAGCCCTACTAAATGTCTCCTCCAATGTTGTGACCCTACTCTCAATGTTTTCTGTGACAGTGATTTGAGGGATCGGAATCCTTCCTTTTCTGTTCCCTACTTCATATTTTAACCGTTTCCAATTTGTACTACGATATGGTAAGGTCGTTGGTCCTTTTGCTTGAGACCCTCCAATTTTCTACCCTCACTGAGCTATTTTCAGACAGTAATGTTATATCTATTACTTCTGCTCATCCTCATTCCGTGCTTGGAAAGGTGAAAGTCGGGGTATTACTACTACTACTACTACTACTACTACTACTACTACTACTACTACTACTACTACTACTACTACTACTACTACTACTAGTATTAATGATAACTTCATGTAAGGACTCACATCGATCTTTCGTTTCGGTACTCCCCCATAAGGTATGCCTCGCATTGGCCCCACATCCTAGTAGCAGGATTTTATTTTTGTTGTCAAGCACAAGCCTACGAGCCTCATCATGCGGTGCTGGTTGGTCGTGTGTCATATAGATGGAGGCAATTTTGAATCAGACGCCGTCAGCAGCCTCCATTTTGATGACCGTCACATCGGATGAGCTATAGGATGGGATTAAAAATATATGTAAATGTTTTTTTGCTACAATACATACCTGGGGTTACCCTGAGTCCGCTTATAGTTTTTGAGAGAGAATCCGCTTACCTCAGTGCTACCCACTCTGGGTTCCTGTATCAGTGCGATGTCTATGTCCTCTTTCGACAGAAGAACGGTTAGGTTGTTCGTTGCAGTCCTGGAGTGCTGCAGATTGATCTGGTCAACCTGGAGACCCATATTTATTGGTCGTTTTTAGGGGCGTCAAGCTGCATGCCCGTATGCAGCTCATTAGCGCCGTCGTTTTTGGTAGAACCGGCTTCTTCCAGTTGCATGCACATGAGCAACTCATTCGCGTCGTCAACCTCGACCTGCTCAGCCTCCGGATTTGCAGAACGGAATAACTTCAGATGCGCTTTCCTCACTCCAAACCGAAGTTTGTTGCCCACTTTTTCTTACTCTCCTCCGATATTTGGAGATGGAAGGACACAGTGTTCTTTTGCGGAGCCTCCTCCTTGAAGATCCTCCAGTCATCAATCGGAACAGTGCAGTTGTGTATTGCGTTTTAAGTATGGGATTAGCTGCTTAGCTTCAAACTCTATGTTCGGTATCCAGATACGAGCCCTTGACCGCCGTGGTACCTTCCTGGCTGGGATTAGTTTGAGCCTCAAACCGTCCCAGTCGCTCTGGATTTTACTAACAGCGTTTCGCATGAAATCAAAAGAGCCTGTATCCACCAACCACCTCCATTGAATCAAATCCTGGCACTTGACCCTCTGGGTTTACCATGACGTGATGAGCGAAAATATGAGTCAGCCGTGCCTCAATTTCGGACCACCTTTCCAACGCAGGTTTGCCGCGGCTCGTTAGTTCGTCCACCAACGTCATTTGCAGGTGATCCCGCGCCACCTCATTAAAAGTGCGTTAGGCTTGTTTTGGCGTCAAAGCAGTGTGTGACATCTTATGCCTTCTCGCGGTTTTATCGCCCTCGTCATGCGAACGAATGCGTTTTACGGCTTCTGCCTTCTGGGTGGCCTGGGATGCCAGGTACTCATCGACCCCATTTCGGCACCTTGCCTTATCGGCCGCATGTTTGGGATGAGTTTTTCCTTCGTTCTCATTTTTGCTTATTCTGCCCAGAATAGCGAGAGACATCTGGTAAAGCTTATACCTATACGGCCTTTTTAACGTATTGACGCTTTTGCCCCTTGGCATCAGGGAAAGTTGATTTAGAGTTGATGTCCTGCTTTTTCATGAACTGTCTCTTGAGTAGAAGCCAAGAGCTCGTCCTCTGAGGCAGTTACGAACTTCCTCAACTCGTTTGTGTCCGTTCGTTTGTCTGTCCGTTTTGTCATTGTGCCCATCCGACTGTCCATTCGTTTTGTCTTTGTGTCAGTCCGTTTGTCCGTCTGCTTGTGTGTTCGTTTGGTTGCGCTATCCGAATTTTTTGTTTGTTGTTGTTTGTGCATTAATCTGTTTCTTACGGTCACTTGCCTTTCCGGAGGGCTGCCCATGTCGCCGTGGGTGGTGACCAATGAGGACATAGGGGATAAAAACGGTCCGCCATGGCAGCGCCCCATAGCATGGTAAGGCCACTGAGGCGGCCTGATATCAGGAGGGCTCCTTTGAGAGACAGCTTAATTGTATCCCCCGGCTGCCAAACCCACCCAATAGCACGGGTCGCCTTACACCTTGGGTTCAGGGAATTTTTTGAAAGAGCTTTGCGTCTTCGACCAGTGTGGTTCGCGGGAGATTATTGTTATCCTACCCCCATTTCTGGGAGGTGTTCCCCTATCCACCACCTGGGGACGGTGCCTAGTTTAGAAAATGTGCTGGTATATCACTTTAGCCACCCATATCACAATACCCCTCCTTACTCTACACTTCTCGGCACTTACTGAAGTAGTCAATAGCAATGAGCACATATGTGTTGCCAGAATCAATTCTTGAAAACGGGCCTGGAAGATTCAGCGTTGTATTGCGATCTACGACATCTCTCCTTTGGACCTTTCGCTGCTATACACTCCGCGTAATTTCGAATCCATTCGGTTACTAATTATCTCCCATTTACCCGTAAAACCGCTTCTTAATCTTCTCCAGAATTTTAGTGATAGCCAGCTGACCTCCACTGGGCCCATCGTGGAATTCCTCTAACACAGATGCAATTCTGGATTTAGGAACTATAATCAAATCGCAGAAATGGTTTCCATCAGAACTGCATCAATTTTTTTAAGACTAGTCTACTTTACCCAATACGGCTTAGCCATTGGACTTTCTTTCGCCATTTCATTTTTAGCGTCAGCATCATTAAATTGACCTCTTATCGCATTTAGTTCTAACTCATCATCGGGTTGCAACTGCATTAGTCTGACGTCAACTACCCCTTCAAATCTCTCTACTTGGGACGAAAGAACTTTTCTTCCGCGACCGGATACGCAACCATAGGTGCAGTACAAAGAAGCTCTTTTAATTGCTGGAACGCTTTCTCCTGTTCTTTGTGCCACACAATTCTTCTTGGTGAGATTGTGGAGACTCCAGACAACATTTGCTTATCCTGAAACAAATCGCTGTAATACGTGCACAGTTCGGGGAAACTTCGCACTTCGTGCACATTTCCTGGTCGGGACCAAGCTTTTACTGCTTTTATTTTCTCCTGGTCCGTCTTAATGCCCTCGGTTGTCACCTTATGTCCAAGATACGTGACTTCTGTTTTTTAACAAGGCACACATCTACGGACTCAGTCGCAATTCCGCAGAGGCTATGCGTATAGAGTTTTCCAATAAGAGGTGTTATTTTTATGCTATTTTTTAATATAAATGATCGGAGGTTTATTTCATTATAAAGAGAAAGGTATACCGTTAATAGTGGGAAATAACATCAGGCAAATGCCCACCACGACCACGCTTACAGGACAATAGCCTTTTCATGAAATTTCCCATAACCGAATTGCAAAATGGCTGACCTATGTCCCCGACAGCCTCACGAATTCCATCTTTGAGGTCTTGCATCGACCATGGGCTGTTGGCGTAGGCCTTCTCTTTCACGTGGCCCCAACGAAAAAAGTCACAAGGTGTTAAATCACTTGATCTCGGTGGCCAATTGTGATCACCTCTTCGAGAGATAATACGGTCCGGAAACTTTTCCCGTAAAAGATCAATGGTTTCGTTGCTTGTGTGGCACGTAGCGCCGTCTTGTTGAAAATAAACGCTATCCAGATCGATACCATCCAATTCCGGCAATAAAAAATCGTTAATCATCTCTCTTCCATTCGCCAATAGCACCAGATGGTCGGTAACATTTTTACCCATGATGATTATATCATCCAGGTAGCCTAAGCACGTTTTCCAATGGAGTTCTCTTAGCACATGCTCTATCAGGCGCTCAAAGGTTCCTGGTGCGTTACATAATCTGAAAGGCATCGCAGGAAACTGCCGCAGCCCATCTTCCATGCTTGGCTGTCTTTTCACGATCGTAATCCTCATTTTCCAACTACCAGTATCCGCTTTTTAAATCAGGCGTGGAAAACCATTTCGCGCCGGATAATGTGTCCAGAACGTCATCTATTCGTGGTAATGGGTAGCTGTCCTTTTTCGAGACTTCATTCAGCTTTCTATAATCCACACGAAATCGCGTGATTCCGTCTTTTTTCTTAACCAGCAGAACCGGTGAGTTCCACGGGCCTATTGATGGCTCCACTTTGCTGCATATCCTAGATTATCTGATTTGCTTCTTAGTTTGTGGAACTAGACGTGGAGCTTGGTGAATTGGCTTTGCATCTCCTGTGTCTATTCGATGTTTCACGGTGGCAGACTTCCCAAAACCGCTGAATAGGTACCCGTATTTCTCCAGCAATCTCTTAGCCTTCATCCTCTCTAGCCTTCTTACTTCTTGTAATCAAGTCCTTATGAAATCGTAAGTTTTTCTTTCTGCTTCCTATAGTTCTTACCTTTCCTGTTGTGGTCCATCGTAGTTTCCTATGGCTTCTACAGCCCGCCATTTCCTTATAACAGCTTCCTTAGCCAAAATAACTGGTGGCTTGAAATTGTGTAGGTCCCTTACGCAAATTACACTGCTTCAGCAAACGTCCACTTCGGTGTTGAGTATGCTGCCCGCTTCGTGTTCGGATTTCGTATACTTCCTATAAATGCCTAGCACTTCATCTTCTCAACGAAGTCTGCGGTTTCTTTCGCATGCGCTAAATGTGCCAACCGCTCAATTTCTGTCTCGTATTTCTGCAAGCTCTCATTTGTCTTCTGATAGCGAGTCGTAAGTTCCATCTGGAATTTATGGCCCTCGAGCGACACAACCAATGCAGCAGCGACACAACGATGGTTGCTGTTGTTTCGAAGTGGGGCTTAAATATCGGGAATGCTCCAGTACCGTTGAAGGATGGTGCTTCTACTTTCGGATTTCTTCTTCTTCTTAATTTGCGTTATAACCGTTTACGCGATTTTGGCCGAGTTTAACAAAGCGCGCCAGTCGTTTCTTTCTCGTGCTAACCGGCGCCAATTGGACACACCAAGTGAAACCAAGTCCTTCTCCACCTGATCTTTCCAACGCAGAGGAGGCCTTCCTCTTCTTCTGCTACCTCCAGCTGGTACCGCAACGAATACTTTCAGAGCCGGAGCGTTTCTATCCATTCGGACAACTTGACCCAGCCAGCGTAGCCGCTTGATCTTTATTCGCTGCGCTATGTCTATGTCGTCGTAAAGCTCATACAGCTCATCGTTCCATCGCCTCCGATATTCGCCGTTGCCGACGTGCAAAGGTCCAAAAATCTTACGAAGAATCTTTCTCTCAAACACTCCAAGCGTCGCTTCATCGGATGTTGTCATCGTCCAAGCTTCTGCGCCATATGTTAGGACGGGCATGATGAGAGCCTTGTAGAGTGTTAGTTTTGTTCGTCGAGAGAGGACTTTACTACTCAGTTGCCTACTTAGTCCAAAGTAGCACTTATTGGGGAGAGAGATTCTGCGTTGGATTTCAAGGCTGACATTGTTATAGGTTTTGATGCTGGTTCCTAAATAAACGAAGTCTTTTACAACCTCAAATTATAATTCTAAACAGTGACGTGGGTGCCGATACGCGAGGACGCCGACTGTTTGGTTAACATATTCGTACGATTTAGTTGTATTTCACAGAGGTGAGCTTTCACTGCATCTACCTCAGCCTCAATCGTTTCCAGTTTCGACGTTATATTAGTCTTCTCTGTTTCCAATTTGGATATACGTGTATCTTGTTTCTCCAGCTGCTCATATATCTTCGACGATAACTGCGCTGATATCTATGCTGAATGCTGTGCTATTTGCGATGACTGCGAAGACATCTGCGATAATGCAGCCATAATCACTCACATGCCTATACCTGATGAAGGTGTTGTTGGTTCTGTTATCTCTTGTACAGGGTGGGCCAAATAAGACCTACTAATGTTAAGCAGAAACATTTTTTTTTATTTTTTGGCATATTTATTTTTCTCTTTTTGTAGGTTATAATTGCATTGTTGAAAATTTATTATGGAACCCTACAGTACAACACAACGCGTTACAATTATCGAGTTTTTATATTCTTACACAATTAGCCACACAAATTGATTTTTTAAATAATGCTTTGATGTCGGATGAAGCGCATTTCCATTTAAATTGTTATGTCAACAATCAAAACTGTAGATTGCGGGGCTCTGAAAATCCAAAGGCAGCACACCAACATCAGTTGCACCCATCTAAATGAACTGTTTGGTGCGGTGTTATGGCCACTAGAAGTCATCGGACCATATTTCTTCGAAAATGAGGATGAAACGCCGGAATCGATTTCAGGAGCTTCTTACAGAACATTGATTGAAAACTTTTTGCGGCCAATGGCGGAGCAGTATCCTAATTTGTGGTTTCAACAAGATGGAGCAAGTGCACATACTGCTAGGCAATAGTCTTTAATCATTAGTAGGTCTTATTTGGCCCACCCTGTATTTTAGTCGATGAGTCGATTTAACAGTCCAACTTCTCACACCAATTGTTACGAATTTAACGTTAAAATTAAAATAAATCTCTTACAATACGCCTTTGAGTGCGATTACTAGATCGTCAAATAAAAGTAAGAAAATTAATGGTAACACACTTGCTTTACTTTATTTTAAACATTTTACTTTACATGTGCACGTTTATCTTAAAATGAAATCACTCTATTACTTCTCGTCAAATTCATTCATTTCCAACAAGCCTTCGTCATTGTTCACCACTAGTTAGCTCCTCCTTTGATGTATGAGTATGTACGGCGTTGGTTCGTATTACTCCCACGTACTATCTGCTGGACGGCGTCCTTTAACATGTTTCGTTATGGGCCTAAGACTTTCCTCTTCTTTGGGATGCTACTCTTTCTTTGTACTTGAACAGACACCTAATTGGTAATGGAAAATATAACCAGGCGTGTCAGCTCCCGTCCTGCCACGCTTTACCGTTGTCATTGTGGCTGCAGAACTGGAGATCGAAGTATTAGCCATAGTCGGAGCTGTCTTCTAATATCGTCTTGCGGTCAGCTTTTCGCCCGTTCGAGGATCACTAATACATGGTTTCTACATAACGATACTTTCAAGTTCCGTTTTTAGCTCCGATTTGGATATTAGTATTTTTGAAGATGAAGTAGGACCATCATTCTCTGCACAAACCTTGGTTGTTTCAGGTTGCTTTAATGATAGTAGGCATTCCGCCTGACTCAAGCGAAAGCTCTTCATTGAGGGAATAGTGTTAGTTACACTAATATACGTTGATAAGGTGGGATTAACGATTCGACTAAGCCCTCACACCACTTCAAGATGCCTGTCTTCACAGGAGTCAAAACGTTCTATATATTTTAAGAGGTAAAATTCCCATCTACATATTCAGAATTGAAACTGGCATATACACATACCCATCTTGATCAAAAAGTTGCCGAAACAACCGCTATGTGACGTTCTAAGCCAACTGATTTGAGTCCAGGTTTTTTCGTTAGATTGCAACATCTGTGATTAATACTTTTGCTAAAGTTGTATCGCTTCTTTTTGATATTTATAAAAGTTAGACCGTATTAAGTAAGTCTATCAGTGCAGGTGTTTTCGATTTTTTACGGTTTTAAAACTGGATTTGAATTTGCAACGAGTTTGCATTAAAATTTACAATCAAAATGGATTGAGTGGTGCGTAAGCCTCAGAAACATTGGGAAATTGTTTCGGTAATGAAATTCTAAAGAAAACAATCGTTTACAAGATGGCAGAAGAGATCATGACCACCAAATTAACAAAGCTACCATCAGAGAGCTGGCAGAGGACTTGAACATTGCTTATAGATCCGTTGAGGACATTGTAGTTAATGATTTGGGTTTTAGCAATGTTGCTCCAAAGTTGGTTCCAAAGGGCTTGAATTTCATGCAAAAAAAGGCGTGGGTATAGGAGTACGACACGAAATTCAGACATCAGGCGAGTGAGTGGAGAGCTCCGAATAAACAAGTCCAAGAAAACCTCGTCGTTTTCAGTTAAACAAGAAATCGATACACACGGGTTTTATGTATTGTACACCACGAATTTTTGCCAAAAGGTCAGACAGTTGGTAAAGACTATTATTTGGGCATTATGAAACGTTACGTGAAGCAATTCGCAAAAAAAAAGAAAGGATTTGTGCGAAAACCACTCGTGGACTTTGCGTATGCGTAATTTTTATCCGTAAAGCTTTAGCCAAGAACGAAACGAATACCATCTAACAACCATTGAATTCACCTGATATTTTCCCTACGATTTTTTTTTGTTTGATCGAGTCAAGAAAAAAAAACTAACTAATCAAAGACAGCTATACCGAATATAGAGTTCCAGAAATGTTTGGAGAGCTGGACCAAATGCTTGCATAAGTGCGTAGGATTTAGTGGGAAGTACTTTGAGGGGGATAATAGCACTTTTGAGGAATAAACATTTATTTTGAATTTTCAGGAATATTGATCAAGGTGTTATATCCAGCATATGAATGTACCCTACGCGAGACTAACCACATATTTACGAGCGCCTTCAACTTACTTGTCTAACACCTCTTTCACTCAGAACTCACCCAGTCAAAACGGTCTGGGCCAACCGTTAGATGAGATTGACGATGGTGGCCAATGATTCTACCGCGCTTATAGGGCTTGGTAAACTGCTGCAACGATAAGAGATAAATTTAAGAATTGTAATAAATATAAGATTTTCACGAAATTAAATCTTTGTTTTGTTATGTTGTCACAAAAGTGACAATTATTCACTTTAGGAAAAAATAACGTGAATTTATTATGTCCAGTCTATTCACACATAAACTCAATGTATTATTTCTATGCCGCAGTGAGCGAATATTTTTTATAATTTTGTTTTGTAATCTTTGTAATTTACTTAATTTTTTATTTAACCAATGTGCAAAATTTGATTTAAATTTTTCGTTCCAGATAAAGTTTATATTACACAGATACTTCTTTGGAATAGTATTTCGGTTTGAATAAATGCCAAGGTTCAAAGGTGAAAATTTCATTTTTATTTAATGGATCTGTTCAGTACAGTTCGAATTATTAAAAATTGGGGAATTTGCTTTCGATTGGTTCATTTGCAGAAGATCTCTAGAAAACCTCTGGACCTGAAAATTACACATATGTATGCTTTCATGTTACTGATTAATCCTTCTAATACATCTACTGCATATAGGATAGTACTATCGCTATCGCACTATTATATTATGTAAATTATAAATGAGGTCACAACAAGTTTGGAGCCTGGTGGCACTTCTAATTTACGTGTTTTTACTGAACTTTTGTTTTCTGCTTATACTATTTGCTTCTTATCTAACAAAAAGGTTTGAGAGAAGGTGGTATCGGTTTTATTGTATCTCAATTAATAGAGTTTTCGAACCTTTATGTTTAAATTTACAGAGTACCAATTAAAAAGGCCATACATTTAGTTTGGAAAATTACTTTTATTCAATTCAAAGTCAAAAGTGTGTGAAAATAATACAAAATTAAGAATTAATTTACTTTTGCTCGATATGACCACTTTTTGCCTTGACTATGGCCTTGATGCGGTCCAGAAACGAATCGCAGCCTGCCCGAATGTGACTTGCAGGTAATTTGGCCCACTTGTGGGCAATGGCTTTTTCACCGCCTCGAGACTGGTGAGTCGTTTAGTTTGGACTTTGCTCTCCAAAATGGTCCAAAGAGAATAATCCATCGGATACGCGTCTGGTGAATTTGAGAATGATTGTGTGGACATTATAAAGTTCGGAACGTTGTTTTTGAGCCATTCTTGGTTCACTCGAACTTTGTGAGACGGTGCTGAGTCCTGTTGAAACGTCCGAGAGCGCCCATATGCGGTTACAGTGGCCCAAACCATTACCTGTGGCGGGTGCTACCTCCTGGTGCCAAATTGATGACTAAAATTCTCGTATGACGGGTTGGTCAAATAAACCCTGTCGTTTTGGGAGTTTAAGAATTGCTCGATTTGAAAATTTTTTTCGTCAGAAAACACAATGTTCGGAAACTGAGCGCTTTCGGCCAAGCGAAACAACTCCTTCGCTGTCTCAAGTCTGACTTGTTGCTGCTTTCGTGCGAGATGATACGCTTTTTGGATCTTTTAAGGCTTGACTTTAAGATCATTTTTCAGTATGCGGCGGATGTTAGGGTCAGATATTTACAGTTCCTTCGCCATTTGATTGGCTCTTCATCGGGGATTTCGCTCAAGTCGCTTCTTCACTTTTTGAATCATTCACCATTTCACGTGACGTTGTAGTCTTTTGATGACCACCTCCGTGACGTTTTGCGATGCTACAAGTATCATTGTAACGAGTAGTACTGCGATAAAAAAACTTTATTAACTTTAAGGTGTTCGAGCTAATGAACAATCGCTGGTAGTGATTTTCCAGCCAAGTATAATGTAATCACACTATTACGTTTGAAATCCATTACTAATTTTTTTTCGCGTTTACTCTCGACAAAATGCTTCCGAGCGCTTGTAAACAATACTCTGGACTATCATTTAGCCAACTAACAGACAGCTGATGCCCGTGTATCAGCTGCGCGAGCGGTATAAAGTTTGTTACACTTCGAGTGCCGGATTTTATACAATGGTTAATGAGGTCAACTACCAACATAGGTACATACACATTTATTTTCGCCTAGGCTTCCGTTTATAAATTATGTGCAGTTAATACAATGTCTTTCGTTCAATGAAAGCGTTATAGTATTTTATTTAACAAATAAATTAAATTTACTAAATTTTTAGATCGGTTATAACAATGTTCAAAGTTTGTTTTTTACATAGTGCGGTGAAGCTGGCCTTCATAATGCCGTTTTAATAATCAATTTGATGCAGTGCATGGAGGTATGGAGCAGTCATTCAAAAATACCTTAAAGAAATACAGTGGAGAGCATAACTGAGCGCATGATGATTTCGAAAACATTTGTAAATAATAAAAAAATCATCATGTTTAGCTTTGGGCGAGTGGTCCCCTTGGAAAGAGACGCTCTTATTGCGAATGGCTTCTTGATGCGACGCGTTGGTGCATGAGCTTCAGGATGAGATGTATTTAAGGAAAGGCTTTTTTAATAAGTCCCGTTCTAGTGGATAGAGCGTGATGCAAGGCACTGATGCATTAGTGCATGCTTTATTTGAGCTTCGAGATGAGCTCTAGATGAAATCTGTTAATTGAGCCCTGAGCCGTTTCATAAGCCCCGTCAGAGTTGGAACGATCAGCTCAATAAAATCGCTTAGTTGGGACATTTCTTCAGGTGGTTATTAATAGAAAGCCTTCCGATATTTTCTGACAAAGTACGCATTAACATTCCTTGTAATAGCTTCCAAGCTTTCTGAGTCAGATATCATTGCCGTGATGACTGTGCTTGGAATACTGTTCAGTAAAGTGGAGTACTACAATATTACAGCGCATCATTACCCACAGTTCAGATAGAGCAAAGCTTGCACTCAACTCATTCTATGGGCCTATTTGTAGAAGTAGCCGTGGCCTGTGAAGAATTGCGTCATATAGAGGTAGTTTCAGCCATGGCTCAAAGTCGACTATTTACAGTGTGGTCCATCGTCCTTTGCACATCCTTCTAATGGACACTGCGTCAGCCTATATTTCTGTCCCATACAAGAACACTGATTGGAGAGTCAACATTACCGATTTCCTCCGGAGTTGCTGAGTACTTAAACAAGTTCTATTGTTCTAATAATGTCTACATGAAAATGCTTGCTACGGTGTACGTGACTAGAACAAGTTTGTGGCCCGTGAGAGCCATTATACACTTAAATAATTTATTGATTTATACACAACGAATTTTTTGGTACAGTAGTAAATTGGAAAATACTATATGGAACAATAACAATGCACTCAAGATGCAAAGTGTTATTTATATGTACGAATGTGAATCAGAATAATCAATCGAAGAGCGTTTGTGACCGATCGCGGCGAATGCTTGACGATGACTCCCAAATGTTATTAGTTATTTATTTTGTTCTCAATCCGAATTTGCCATTTTGGTTTGCGCAGAGAGTGTAATTGTGGCTGTGTTCGTAAATGCAACATGACTTGCAGCATAAGCATCAGTGGCAACATTGCAAGTTTGCATTTTTGAACGCGTATAATACTAAAATGGAAATTTTGCTGAATCTAACACTAGACGAAATTTGTGAGCAAAGAAAAGATAGATTTTCTTTAAATTTAAGAAAAAGAAGGCTATTGAAGTCAAAGAGAAAAATGTTTAGTACAAATGTTTGTCTTTAAAAAGAAAAATACTTAAAAACAAATCGTTTATTAAAACAATAAAGTCGATTCCCGAGGACCTTTTCTATTCCCATTTCCGAATGAATTGGGCCACTTTTAAAGTAAGGTTTTATAAGTTTTATGAAAATTAATAATTTATAGTTTCACTTTAACAATTTGCTGTTGGCGGAGTCATTGAGTGCCTTGTACCATAAACTTCGTCG
This sequence comes from Anastrepha ludens, assembly GCF_028408465.1. Classification (NCBI taxonomy): domain Eukaryota; kingdom Metazoa; phylum Arthropoda; class Insecta; order Diptera; family Tephritidae; genus Anastrepha; species Anastrepha ludens. Next base: position 63,856,191 of record NC_071503.1, on the reverse strand, counting down.
AAGTCCTCAAAATACCTCCAGGATGTAGCTTCTCTACCGGAAGAATTATTTCTTTTCTTAATGAAGTTGTACGTTACCAAGAGATTTAAGCATTTTCTCTGCGCTGTGGTGCTGTCCAGTCTTATATTGGGATTTACATTTTTAACTTCAGTCACAACTTTCTTCCACAATACATTTTTTTTCCTTCTACCCGATTTAAACTCGTCCTCCATATTCAACCGTACTCTCAGCAATAACTGTGTCTCCGCATTACTGAAATTTTCACTAAAAATTTAAAAATAATAATTTATACAATTATTATTAACATAATTTAACTAAATTTCAATACAAAAATTAAAATAAAACAGTTTTGCTTACTTTTCATCAGACATCGTAGTTAAATGCAGTAAACAATTTTTTGATAGAAATTATGAGTGACAACTGATAGAATTGTTGTCTTTTTGAACGCTTGATTATTGCAGTGCTGCAATATTGGCATTTCTGAACGTTCTGTTTGTTATGCAATTGTAGTTTGCGCGTCATGTTGCATTTACGAACACAGCCTGCTTGTTTTGTGGTGGGGGTGCTAGTTATTGATTTTTTTGTTTTTTTGTGTTTTTTAAATTGACTTAAAGAGTAAATCTTATAAGCTAATTGTAATATAAAGCGATAGCGTCGAGGCCTTACGCTTAAACTGTGTACATGGAGTACTTTTGTATTGTGTCTTAAATTCTTATAGGTCGGTTATTTTAAGGAATTTGGTTATTAAAGATATTGAATCGGAGGTTGGGGAAGATAGATGCGTCATTGGATTTGAGTTGCTGAAGATTTGTGTTCTGCCGGCGGTGTAAAGTAGTCAATGAAGGAGGATATGGGTTATGGCACATCTTACGTCCGGGTTGCACGCGCAAGTAGTTGGGTTGGTGTTGGTCTTGAATTGTCCATGTGTAGTCTTTGTATGCCCTTGACGCAGATGCCCGAACTTTATGACGTTTAGTCGGGTCACCCTATTTTTATTATTTTTTATAAAGTCCGATATGTGGGTTTTTGTGTTGTTTATCTATTGGTACCAGTCATTAGTTGAGTTCCATGTATGGTGCTGTTTGTTATGTAAGTGCTTTTTATATGTTTAATGTCGGTTAAGTTAAAGTTATCTGTCATTAGTGTTGGTGTTTGATGTGCTTGTTTGGCGGTGTAGTCAGCGAACTCATTTCCGGTTATGTTGGCGTGTCCCGGCACCCAAATTAGTTTGATTTTAGGGTATTTCGCTATCATAACGTTTCTAATGGTGGTTGGATAGTGATCGTAGTTGTATATGTTTGCTATTGATTTGATGGCCGAGAGGGAGTCAGAACATATTGCGAAGTTTTTGGTTTTGCTCTTAATTGTGTTTATAGCTTCTGCAGAGTATGTTGAGCTATAGCTTGGTAGGTTTGACATTTTTATAACTTCGTTTTGGGAGGTTATGCTGTATGTAGTATTGTTGTCTATCTTAGATCCGTTTGTGTAGATGAAGGTATAGTTGTGGTATTTCTCTTTAATTTCGTAAAACTTTGTTTGATACTGGATTGGGTTCGTGTTGTTTTTCTTTAAGTTACTTAAGGTAGTATTAATTGCTTTAGGCTTAAGTATCCAGAAAGGCGAGTTGTGGATGATTTGTTTTGGATGTTTTGTAGGTAGGTTGAGTTGTGCACTGAGGTTTAATATTTGACCTATGGCTGGCTCTTGTTTGGGTATGCATTTTCTTTTCTTTTAGTTTTAACAGATGTTATGGAGAGGGTTGTGTTTTGATACAAAAAGTGTTTTTAATAACCTTGCCGTGGTCAAGTCGCTCTGATTTTCTACCGACCGTATATTGGCTTCGAAGAGTATGTTAGCGATTGAAGTGGAGCGCAGCGCCGCCAAGGCAGTTCTTAAAGCTGAATTGAGTATTGTGTTGATTTTTTTCAACTGTGAGTTTGAGGCGAACTCGTACAAAAAAATGCCATATTTTATATTCGGAATTAGTAGCGTTTTAACCAATGTGAGTAAAGTTTAGGTATCACAATTAAACTTTGGAGTGGCCAGGCACTTTATGACATTAAGTTGTGTTATCAGTGCTGTGCTCATTAAATCTATGTGGGAGTTTCACATGTACCTTTTGTTAAATATGACACCTAGTACTCTTAATTCATTGCTTGGCTGGTTTTTACGACAAATGTGAATGTATTTGCCTTTAGTTTTAGATAGTCTTGTTCCTGAATACTTGCACCAGTCTAGTATGTCCCTGAAAATGCTCCTCATGTCTATTACTGGATTTTTTTTTTCCTTTAATTATTATATAGAAGTCGTCCGCGTATGCACAGAAATCGAATTCTTTGTGATGAGATATGATAGAGCTTAGTTTGTTGTAGGCGATGAGGAAAATGATTACCGATATGGGTGTGCCCTGGGGGGTTCCATTGGCCATGGACCGGATATCGGGGAATTGGTTTTTTCGCGTACCGTAAATTTACGGTGGTTCATAAAGTTTTTGAGATATTTCGTACTTTTGGGGCCAAGTTTCCATGTTTTAAGCTGCTCATCAATAGTGTGAATGCCGATTTTGTCATAAGCCTTTTCGAAATCGAGGGATATAAGGGTTAGATGGCTTTTTGAAGAGAATCTAGTTCACGCTAAATAATCTAAGAAAAGAAGGGTATCCGCTGTTGATTTTCTTCTCATAAAACCAGTTTGACGGCTATTGAGTAGCTTGTGTTTTGTTACAAACCACTAAAGCCGATTTGCGACTATTTTGTGTAGAACTTTAGCAAGGTAGAGGTTAAGTTATATCGGTCTATACGAATATGCAAGGGTTTTCTGTGTTGCTCAACTAAATTATATTTGAAACTTTGTGGAATGTAACTTTGAAAAACAGAGTTATAGAATCTTAAAAGGCGTTGTTTAAATTACTCTGAAAAGTTTTTGATCATTGGATACGATATTCTAATAGGAATATGAATAAGTTCGTGCGGTTACAACAGATGGCGTAACTTGATTATTATTCCATCGATCCACATTTCCAAACATTCATTGGAGAGCTACTGTCGTAAGGCACAAACGTCAGTATAAGTTTTTTATTTGAAGCGTAAACAACAATATTTTTACCACACTTGAAAATGTCGAATTTCGTGCCAAATAATGTGTTTTTGCGGGGAATTCTTCTTCATTATTTTAATATGAAGAAAAAAGCAGCCGAAAGTCATCGTATCTTGGTGGAAGTTTATGGTGAGCATGCTCTATCTGAGCGAACGTGCCAGAAGTGGTTTGCACGCTTTAAAAGTGGTGATTTTGGCTTGGAAGACGAAGAACGCGAGGGTGCGCCGCCAAAGTTCATGGATACCGAATTGGAGGAATTGCTCGATCAAGATCCGGCTCAAACGCAAGAAGAGGTTGCAAAAACTTTGGGAGTTGATCAATCAACCATTTCCAAACGTTTAAAAGCCATGGGAATGATCCGAAAGGTAGGCCATTGGGTGCCGTATGAATTGAAGCCAAGAGACGTTGAACGCCGTTTTATGGCATGCGAACAACTGCTTCAACGGCACAAAAGAAAGGGTTTTTTGCATCGAATTGTGACTGGCGATGAAAAGTGGGTCCATTACGACAATCCAAAACGTCGGGCAACGTATGGATACCCTGGCCATGCTTCAACATCGACGTCGGCGCAGAATATTCATGGCCTGAAGGTTATGCTGTGTATCTGGTGGGACCAGCTGGGTGTTGTGTATTATGAGCTACTGAAACCGAATGAAACGATTACGGGGGATGTCTACCGACGACAATTGATGCGTTTGAGCCGAGCACTGCGAGAAAAACGGCCGCAATACGCCGATAGACACGACAAAGTTATTTTGCAACATGACAATGCTCGGCCACATGTTGCACAAGTGGTCAAAACATACTTAGAAACGCTCAAATGGGATGTCCTACCCCACCCGCCGTATAGTCCAGACCTTGCGCCATCCGATTACTATCTCTTCCGATCGATGCAACATGGCCTGGCTGACCAGCACTTCCGTAATTACGATGAAGTCAAAAAATGGATCGATTCGTGGATTGCGGCAAAACCGACCGAATTTTTCACAAAGGGAATCCGTGAATTGCCAGAAAGATGGGAAAAAGTAGTAGTAAGCGATGGACAATATTTTGAATATTAAATTTGTAACCATTTTACGTCAATAAAGTTTCAAATTTCGAAAAAAACCCGCACGAACTTATTCATAGTCCTATTATCTATACCTGTTGTTTTCCCTCCCAATTTACTGGGTGCTGATATTAATTCTATGTAGTTTATATCTTGTTCTATAATTATCGACTCCCTGAAAGGAATCCAGTCGACTGGAGTGTTTAATGTTGTTCTCTTTCTGGTTTGAAAGCTGATAGGGAAATTGAGATCTGACGCGTTTTCGCTCAAGAATGTAGCAATTTTATTGGTGATGTCTTTGGGATTTGTATACACCTGGCTTGGATTTTTGTGCGATTGTAGGCAGTGAATACCATGAGATAATTTGTATCCGCAAAATCGTCTAATTTTTGTCCAGATGATTTTTGTGGGTGTATTGGAATTTATGTCTTCTGTCAATTTCTGTATCGGTAACTGTTTGGTTGTTTTTATTTCGCGTGTTAATTTGGAATTAACTTTCTTATAGTTAAGGAGATTTTCCTGAGTCATATTTCTTCTAAACATGTTGAATATATTATATATTTTCGTTTTTACGTTAGTAAGGTGGCTATTCCACCAAAGGACATTTGTTGTGAGGTTTTGTTTGAGGGATTGATTCATTAGCTGATTGTAGTAAATTTTTTTTTGAGGTTGGAGGTTTCGGAATTTATGTTATGGCTAATAGGTCTGATTGACGCGTAGTGGGTACATCTTCTGTCGAATAGTGACCAATTTGCAAGATTGACTTGGAATTTGGGCTTGGAGAGTGTTTGCGAATGATTTCTCGTCGGAAATAAGGAAATAATGATCGAAAAATGGTCGCTTCCATTTAAGTCGTTTGAAATCTTCCATTCCGCATGTGCGGCGAGGTCGGGAGAGCAGAAAGTGAAGTTGAGGTGAGTGAGCGTGTTATGTTTAGAAAGGTGAGTGGGAGAATTGTCATTTAAAAGTATATAGTTGAATTGGTTGATGAAGTTTGCTAGTATGTTACCCTTTCGGTTATTTTTGTGTGAGCCCCAGTTTTGGTGCCTGCTGTTATAGTCACCTGTAATAATGTTTGAGTCCTGTGTTTGGTTAAATACGTTTTCTAAGCTGTGTATCTGAAAGTTGGAGGAGGGCAGAATTCAGCATACATTCCTGATAATTCTGAATTTTCTTAAAGAATAAATTTCCAATGTTATGTTGTCGGAATCTTTACTTGTTGATACCATTTGAATGGATTTATGTATAAGAAGGGCTGCTCCATCGTATGGCAGATTTGAGTTGTAGGAATACAGTGAAAAACTGTTGGGAATTGGAATATTTTGGAAGTTTCAGGGGATGTGGGTTTCTTGTATAGATATAATTTGTGGTTTGTATGTTTTTATTGGTAGTAATAATTCATTGTAGATGTTTATATAACCGTTCATATTCCATTGCAGTATTTGAAATGTCATATCAAATGGAATTGTAGTGTAAATATTATATATGTATTTCCTTGTGGGGTTGTGTTTTCTTATTTATAAATTCCTGTGTATAGATTACTGTACTTATGTGTGTGTTTATGTGAGTGTGTTCGTATGAATAATTGGTGTATGTTTACTCTATTTGTTGTTTAGTCTGTTGCCATTGACTCAGAAGATTCTGAACCGCCGTTATTTGTATTTAAAGTTGCTGGGCTTGTGCTGCGCTTGGCTCTTTTCGATGTCTTATTTATCTTCTTTAACTCGTTTTTGGTTTTGTTGGAGATATTTTTTGGCAAGATTCTGATTTTGTTTTCTTTCTCAATTTTTTGTATGGTGTATCTCGGCGTAGTGGTGCTATTGAGTAACACATCTGAGTAGTCAGTTTGTTCTCTTTGCGTGGAGACCGATGCATGTGGTGGAGGCGAATTATGTGGTCAGTTTGCTGAGCGTGATAGATTATCGTTGGTGTTGCTGGAGCTGGTTGTTTGCGTTTTGTTAATTTTGGGTGTTCTGGTTGTTATTGGTGTGTGAGTTGTGGAGTGTGTTGGAAGTGGCGTTGGTATAATTGCTGCCTTTTTTGCGTATGATGTGTTTTGTGGGTGACGTTCTTCGTACGTAGTGATTGCTTGTTATCTATCCGCTTTTTCTAGCATAATAAAGGCTTGGATTTCCCTTTCTTTTACGAATATTGGACATGTTTTGTTCAAAGCATTGGGGTTTGTGTTGTTGATACCTTGGTGAATGCAACTGCTGCAGGCAGTGGGGTCGGTACGCTTTTCGTTTAATTCAGGGTCGGTGTGGAGTCTTTTGCTCAGTTTACGCGAATTTGAGTGCTGTTGCATACTTTTTGTGAATGACCGTATCTTAAGCATTTGGTGCATCGGAGGGGAAGTGGGATGTATGGTTTTAGCTTTACGTTTTCGTAGCCTATAAGTAGGTCATTTGGCAGTGTAGGATGGTCGAACGTGATGGTTACTAAACCCGTTTCGACTAAATTGTGGTCGATTTTTTATTATTTTCCTTATATCACTTACGTTTTGGTGTTTGAGTTCGTCTTTAATTATGTGCTCTGGTATCTCTTTCAATTCGAAAAAATAATGCCTTTTGTGGTGTTTAGGGTATTGTGTTCCGTGACTTCAACTTTTATGGACAGTGTAAATGATTTTAGTGTAATTAATTTTGTTGCTTGAATATGAGTTTTGGTTTTTATTAAAATATTTCCGCTTTTTATTTTTTTTGCACAATTCTACTTCACCACCGCACACTGAGTCGATAATTAGTATTAGGAAGGGTGATACTTTTGCTAGCGTTTCGGTATTGTCAATTCTTGATATTACTAGGTACTTGGGTGCATTAGAATTATTTTTCAGTGTTTTGTTTTTGTTGGTTGGGTAAACGAGCTGGTTGTTTGCTTTTCCTCGATCCGGTGGACCGCCCATTTTTCTACTTTGTTTCTGTTATCGCTTGTGTAATGATTATTTTCCTTTGTCCCTTTTTTAGTTTTTAGTTGTTAATAGCGCAGCTGCACGTTTGTTTGGGTTTTGTGTTATTATTGTTTTATTTGTTTCACGATTTGGTATGCTGCTATTGCTTTGCTTGTTTGTTGTTTTGTTTTGTGGGTTTTACCAGTTTGTAGTCGTCCTTAGTTACTCACTGAATATAGATGCGCACTCAGATAAATCACAACCGTTCGCGTTGAGTGTTAGTCGGAGACTGAGTTATTGATTGATTATTATTGTGGTTATTGCAGATATATATGTATGTGTGGATGCCTTCTATTGTTTTATTATTATTTAAATAAGATGGTAAAATTTGATTGCTTATAATTTCGATTATATTTATAGTGTTTTTTTGGTTCATTATAAGCTTTGGAATTCGAGGACGTAGAGTTGGACCTATACCTTCCCATTTTAATTTGTTTGTTTGCATTTCACTTTCAATTTCACCTAATAGATCTATTGTATTGCTTCCAGGGTTAAGGTTTCTAATATTTTGGTTTCTATTCGGGCTAACTTGCTCTTTCTTTGTCGGCTAATCTTTGCGTTGATTTTTTTTGTTCAAATTCTGTAAACGTCTGCGTTTCCATTTTTGTTGATTTGTAGTAGGCATGCATAGCAGCTGCCTGAGTTTCTCTGCCTTCGTGGTTGCTGGTTGTCCTGTCAAAACATCTGGGGCTTGTTGTGTTTCCGGTTTATTGCTATCATCATCATCCCGCGCCGACGCCAACTGTTTCGGTGCATGTCCGAGGCTCTTGTATTTATACGAACCGTTTTACACATTGGTGGTTGGTCCTGCTCAGTGGGCGACTAGGATTCACGGGGTTGTTAGACCCGTATCCTCATAGGATATCCTTGAGATTTCTTCCGACACATAGTTTACTAGCCAGCATGTGAGGCATTTGGCGGTATTTTCGTGTCTTCCCTTTTAACTAGGGTCTCGCGGGATTATTAAATCCGTCATCCTTATAAGGAAGATACCCCAAGGAGGATGCCTTTGCGGGGTTATTATTACACGGTGCTGCAGTGAATCAGAACTTTTAAAGTGACATGATGAGTACTGCAGATATAGCCGAGAACGACGTGGAACCGTGCTCAAAACATTTTTAACACCTTCAAATTTTTAATTTATCGTTAAAAAACCGATTTTGGGTGTTTTCTGATACTTAAAAGTTCGTAGCTCGTGTGCATTTTATCCGATTTCCAATCTTGAAACAGTTCTGTTGAGGTAAATGTTAGTCCTTCTCATATTAAGCAAAAAAAACCACTGATTTTTCAACACAAAACTTAAATTGTAGTCAATTTTTCCAATTTTTGCGAGTTTAACGAGATGTTGTCGATAATATTGAAATGAAAGGTTTATTTATTAGTAGAAAGTCTTGTGTCTATTCAGAATGTAAAAAGCATTTAGTTTCAAAAATCAAGCATTTTTTGTAAAACACAAAAATCAGTAAACTGAAGGTTTTGTTCACTACTTTCATATTTGCCAATTTAATGCGGTTCTCCGTTATTATTCGCGAAATACGTGTATAATGAAGTATTTTTAGTCATACCTGTGTCCATTCCGAATTTAGCAAGCATTATTTCATCAGGTTAGGTTAGCCTGGTTGGCAACAAGACACACATAGACCTTTTGGTCCCTAGCGATACCAGATGGAGACCGACCTCTATGAATGCCTCAAGTAGATATCATGTGGGATATCAGCGCTTTTGGCGAATCTAAGCAGCGCTGGGAGATCCGCTTCTGAGACGTCCTCCACACCCTCAAACAATGTATATTCTATTTAGAGGTTTTGGTATGTCGTTCTCTTGTTCAAAAGGTAGTCTAACAGCACTTTTTGCTACCTCATCTACTATTTCGTTCACCATAATGCCTTTGTGACCAAGCACAAAATAGATATGCAGCCTACTGTTTGCGGCTAGCCTTTGTATGGCCTCCCGGCTCCGTCGAACATTTTTGGACTTAATACAATATGAGCTAATTGCTTTTATTGCTACTTCACTATCCACGTATATATTAATTGTAGAGTTTTTTCTTGTTCTAGTGTAGGCTAGCTCCGCGGCTTTCCCCACAGCAAAAACTCCCGCTTGGAAAATACTGCTGGGGTCTGGCAGCTTGATAGGCTGCCTTATCCCTAGTTTTGAGCAGTAAATATCCGCTCCCACTCCATCTGAAGTTTTAGAGCCGTCTGTATAGATGTGAAAAAGTTCTATGGCCAGGCTTCATGCCATTGTGCCATCCCTCCTCTTCAATTGTAGTGCGAAATCTTCTCTCCCAACTAAAGTACGGAGTCATGTAGTCTGTGCAACCTGAGCTCAACTTTCCCATTGAGGTGTGACCGAAGGTTCTGAAGGTGAATACACCAGCAGCCATTAGCCTCCTCGCAGATTTCGCTGCCAGGTTTTCCGCCATGAGGTCAATAGGTGGCATGCTGAGAATCATTTCCAGCGCCGCCGTTGCTACAAGTAACCATAACAGCGGCGATGGTACTCCACCTTGCGGAGTGCCTCTGCATGCATATTTGGTGACGCTCGTATCGTTCCATTCCGCTCTTATCACTCTGCCTTATCCATAGATAAACAACGGGTTGCACACTAAGTGACTCCATGCTATTTAAAATAGCACCTTTCGCTACGTTGTTAAAGGCCCCTGATATATCTAGAAATACTCCTAGAGCATACTCCTAATATTCTAACGCCTTTTCTATGTTTAGTATAAGTGAGTGAAGTGCAGTTTCAGTGGATCTGCCTTTAGTGTAAGCATGCTGCGCCTTCTCTAACGTTTTCAGGAGAAATGAGGTCAGACTAATGGGCCTGTATGCCTTCGAGTAGAGAGGGTTGCTTTTTCCAACTTTTGCAATAAACACAACTCTCGCTTCTTTCCTCAATACAGGAACACAGCTGAACCTAAAGCATCCCCTGAATATCGTTCTTAACTATGGTACCACAAGATGGCTTACCTTTTGGAGCATGGCTGAGAAGATTCCATCCAGTCCTGGCGATTTATATGGGTCGAAACTTTGTATAGCCCATTCTATATTGTTGGTCGTAATTACGTTCGTCGGGATGTCGTGCACAATATCTTATCTTGGTTCGAGATCTGTAGTGTCCACACATCCTGGAAAATGTGTTCTGACCAGGTCTCCTAGAGAGTCCTCCCAGCTTTCAGTACACTCCCTGTTCATTTTTCGTATTGTTCTTGGCATAAACGAATTCTTGGATAACAGTTTGATAAGTCTAGCCACTTCGTTAGTGTCTTCCATACTGCTACAGAAGTCTTTCCAAGTAGATTCTTATACTCCTTCCAACAGAACTCATTGTTAGCAACTTTGGCTAACCTATAGAATTCATGTACCCTACGCCTTTGTGCTCCTAATTCCTTGTTCCACCAAGGAGGCTTCACCTTGCGTCTATTACGTGTTGGGGAGCAGGATCTCTTGAAGGCTTTGAAGCGTGACCTATATTTCCGGGGTATCATTGGTTATCAAAAATATCCCAATACAAGTCCCAGTTCGTATTCTTAGGATTTCTAAAGGATATAGGTTTACTTTTGAGCGGAATATAACCTGAAAGCTTATGTATCTGTGATCAGAGAATGAGAGCCCACTCAACACTTCCCATTCCTGTACCATGCTTGCTTGTGTAAAGTGTTAAATCAAGTACGTTCTTCGAGGTTGGTCTAAAATATGTTAGTTCTTCACCTCTATTAGGTATTTCTAGGCTACCCCAGACCGTGTGATGTGCGTTTGCGTCTGTTCACAGCTGTTTCTACCAGCTTTCTAAGTTCTATCTGTGGTGCTTCTTCATAATGTGGCATATAGCAAGACCCAAAGAGTAACGTCTCATCCTTGCAGCCTTCCAGCGCCACCACTGTCAGATCGTCTGAAGACAGATTATGTTCAATATAAGAGCATATATATTACTTTTTTAACCATTATCGCTGTTCTTACCTTATTCTTTGCAATCGGGATGTGGGTGTTGTAGTTAAGTGACTTTAGACCGGAGACTATGTTGCCCTATGCTATCCATGGTGCTGGACTAGGTCCAAACCGTAGCCGACTCCCTCTATGTTGAGCAGGAGCTCGGCTGAGGCGTTCTTACTTTTGTGGAGGTTTATTTGAAGGACCTTCAGCATAAGGCCTCAGTACCTTCTCGGGGTTGGATACTTCCTCCAGCTCACCTTTCTCCACTTCCTGTATATTGAGATAGGCTTCAGGGATCTCTTCTAAACCGAGATCCTCCCGAATCGCGCGTAAAGCAGGTCCTCTGCCGGCTTGTTGATTTGGATAATGTAGTCTTGGCCTCCATCAGCAGTTGCTAGTTTTGCCACGCTCCACACTTTCCAATCTTGACGCCGCCAAACCACCCTGCTCCGCCGAGTGCTGGCATGAGTGCGCTCGGCTGTGCGTCCATTTTCGTAAATAGAGTTTCCAGTAGCTTCATTTCCACTACCTTCCACCGTTCCTGCGACATTCGCTGTAGCTGGTCACTACGGTCAGTGAGTGCCACTATGAGGTGTCTCTTGGCAATTCCACTTACCGCTGCCGCTGCTTTCGACGGCGTAGGTCTTTCGTCTCCGTTTTTCGGTTTAGCCATCTCGTGCCTGTGCTTCTGCTGTTTCGATGCCACTAAGGCCTCGCTATCCGCAGAACGCTGCCTCTTGATGGCTAGCTCCTCTTCTATTTTGTTCGCATACTTCGTATTGGAGGCTGCGAACATTGGTTGTGCTGTGTAGAAGGCCCGGCCATTTTTGATCTCCTCTCTGGCCCAAGCCAACCGTTCCTCCTCTTGTTTCGTCAGGTTGGACTTGCTGCAAAATCGGTCACAAACTTTGACCGCGGCCCTGTATCGAACTTTGGCCTTCAGCTTCTCTTTATCTGGCTTGATCCTTGGCCTGTTCTTGCTATCTGAAGCAGCACCATTGGACCCAGCCGGAGAACGCAGAAGAGCCTCTTCCTCAGCTGTGGAGGCTCCGTAGTCCAAGTCTTCGTGGACAACGGCACCTCCGCGATGAAGAGCGTTATGTGTGTGTTTGGAGGTAGCATTACGACCACTGTAGTCTGCTCCCGCTACAATGGAAGTTTTGTCGCTTTAATTGTTATTTGTATTCATCTTTTTCGTACGACCACCTGCTTGACGAGGCGAGCGCAGTAGTCTATTTAAATAACGGGGAATTCAAACGGTCCACCACGGCAGCGCCCCATACCGTGACAAGGCCACAGGTACTTCCTAAGGCGGTCCGGTGTTAGGAAGGCGCCGTTGAAATGCAGCCGGTCTGGTGAACCCCCTGGCTGCAAACCATCCAATAGGCACGGTGTCGCATAACACCCTGGATTAGGGGGTGGGAAGGAGAAGAAATAACGGGATGAAAGGGGTTTGGGGATGACAAAGGGATCTTCGTCGGTACGGTGATCTTCGCATGGTGATTGGATTGCCACGAAGTACGCCGTAAAGCAGATGGATGACTAGCCAATCCCCATATGGAGCTTCCCTCTTAGTTCGTATCTGGAATTTTCTGACTTTAGCGGACGTAGTAGTACCTAACTAAACCGCACCTAACCTAATGTTATCGAAATCAATACAACCGTACACAATTTGAGACAATCGAACCCATTGTGCTGCTTTTTTGCATTGCAAAAGGAAGTCATTTTGATTAGTTTGCAATACCAACCTATCCAAACTCGACGTAACCTTGAATAACTTATCCTAATCTCACTTCACTAAAAACATAATAGGACTATGAATAAGTTCGTTTCGGTTTTACAACAGATGGCGTAACTTGATTATTATTCCATCGATCCACATTTCCAAACATTCATTGGAGAGCTACTGTCGTAAGGCACAAACGTCAGTATAAGTTTTTTATTTGAAGCGTAAACAACAATATTTTTACCACACTTGAAAATGTCGAATTTCGTGCCAAATAATGTGTTTTTGCGGGGAATTCTTCTTCATTATTTTAATATGAAGAAAAAAGCAGCCGAAAGTCATCGTATCTTGGTGGAAGTTTATGGTGAGCATGCTCTATCTGAGCGAACGTGCCAGAAGTGGTTTGCACGCTTTAAAAGTGGTGATTTTGGCTTGGAAGACGAAGAACGCGAGGGTGCGCCGCCAAAGTTCATGGATACCGAATTGGAGGAATTGCTCGATCAAGATCCGGCTCAAACGCAAGAAGAGGTTGCAAAAACTTTGGGAGTTGATCAATCAACCATTTCCAAACGTTTAAAAGCCATGGGAATGATCCGAAAGGTAGGCCATTGGGTGCCGTATGAATTGAAGCCAAGAGACGTTGAACGCCGTTTTATGGCATGCGAACAACTGCTTCAACGGCACAAAAGAAAGGGTTTTTTGCATCGAATTGTGACTGGCGATGAAAAGTGGGTCCATTACGACAATCCAAAACGTCGGGCAACGTATGGATACCCTGGCCATGCTTCAACATCGACGTCGGCGCAGAATATTCATGGCCTGAAGGTTATGCTGTGTATCTGGTGGGACCAGCTGGGTGTTGTGTATTATGAGCTACTGAAACCGAATGAAACGATTACGGGGGATGTCTACCGACGACAATTGATGCGTTTGAGCCGAGCACTGCGAGAAAAACGGCCGCAATACGCCGATAGACACGACAAAGTTATTTTGCAACATGACAATGCTCGGCCACATGTTGCACAAGTGGTCAAAACATACTTAGAAACGCTCAAATGGGATGTCCTACCCCACCCGCCGTATAGTCCAGACCTTGCGCCATCCGATTACTATCTCTTCCGATCGATGCAACATGGACTGGCTGACCAGCACTTCCGTAATTACGATGAAGTCAAAAAATGGATCGATTCGTGGATTGCGGCAAAACCGACCGAATTTTTCACAAAGGGAATCCGTGAATTGCCAGAAAGATGGGAAAAAGTAGTAGTAAGCGATGGACAATATTTTGAATATTAAATTTGTAACCATTTTACGTCAATAAAGTTTCAAATTTCGAAAAAAAACCGCACGAACTTATTCATAGTCCTATTAGAACCCTACGTAGCACAATTGAACCGATTGCATTGTACTTCTATGTGTAATCGAATCAAAACATCTACAAATAAACGTAACGTATCTTTAACTAGCATAACACAAAATAACATAACCTTACAGGAAATTCGTATAAAATCAACCTAACCAAACTTCATTAACCTGAACGAATCTAATGCAATATTTGAACATAAAATACTGTTAAAAAATTCTGATTTATTTTTACTTAATACACTTAGGTAAGGTTAGGTTAGGTTATATTAGATGCACTTATGCTAAGTTTTAATAGGTCTTGATCATTCAAGAGTGATGATTTTTCACACTCATTAAATTGTACATGCTTACCAGCAAATTGCAAACGGTTCTGCTGTGTCATGCAAGGCTCCGTTGGTCAGTTTGGATTAGATAAGCTTGGGTTATGCTGTCTTCCAAATTAGCCACAATGAGCAGTAAAGCACTATCGGTCATGCGGTATTCTCTCGCAGTCTCGGTTTAGCTAGATTTTTTAAATTGTGGAAAAAACTAAAAAAAGAAAAAACTTTTACATTTTTCAATGTATGAAGATAAAAAGTAGCTTATTTGGAGCACATTTTATTGCAGTTAAAAAATATGTATACATTTGTGGTCCCCATTGGAGAATAGTGGCCGAAAAATTGCATCACATTGAAAAAAAACGTGGGAAAATTGCAAAAAACAGAGCTTGTTACTGAAAATTTCTTTTGAACGTCAATCGTTCAATTTTAGAATTATTGGGAGGTTGAATTAGTTTTAAAGGTTTTTTCGAAGATTTGGGGCTTTATTGTGAAAAAACGGTACAAAATATTTTATTTGAAGTATTGGCCATCGCTAGCTACAACTTTCGCCCATCTTTCGGGCAATTTCCGGATGCCGTTTCTCCAAAATTCTGGCCGCTGCTTGGCTATCCATGACTCAACCCATATTTTGGTAGCCTCGTACGAGGAGAACCGCTGGTCCGCCAAATCGAGACTCATATGCCGGAACAAATGATAATCGGAGGGAGCTATGTCTGGACTATACAACGGGTGGGGTAACACTTCCCAGCCAAGCGTTCCAAGGTATTTTTTGACAGGTTGAGCAACATGCGGCCGAGCGTTGTCATGTTGCAAAATAACCTTGTCGTGCCTTTTTACCGTTTCCGGCCGTTTTTCTTTCAATGCCCGGCTTAAACGCATCAATTGCAGTCGGTAACGATCCCCCGTGATTGTTTCGCCCGGTTGGAGCAGCTCAAAATATACGACGCCGACCTGATCCCACCAAATGCAGAGCATGATTTTCTTGCCGTGAATATTCTGCTTGGCCGTCGACGTTGATGCGTGGCCGGGCAAACCCCATGATTTTTTGCGTTTTGGGTTATCGTAGTGGATCCATTTTTCGTCGCCTGTCACCACCCGATGCAAAAAACCCTTCCGATTTTGTCGCTCGATCAGCAATTCGCACGTAAAAAATCTCCGTTCGACGTCGCGCAGCTTCAACCCGTACGGGACCCAATGTCCTTGCTTTTGGATCATTCCCATCGCTTTTAGACGCTTGCAAACGGTTGATTTATCAACGCCCAATGATTCAGCAAGCTCTTCTTGGGTTTGGCACGAGTCCTCGTTTACCAATTCCCCCAATTCCGCGTCCTCGAACTTTTTGGGCTGGCCAAGATGCTCCTTGTCTTCGGTGTGAAAATCACCACTTTTGAATCGTCGAAACCAGTACTCACATGTTGAAATCGACGGAGTATGGTCTGGGTAGGCCTCCTGCAGCAATTCACGGGCTTGGGCTGTATTTTTTTTCAAATTGAAGCAGAAAAGCAAAGCTTCCCGCAAATTGCGTTTCGACGGCACGAAAGTTGACATACTCGGAGCACGAAAACACTGCGTTGTTTATACTTCAGCGAAATGACAGATACTGATAAACAAAGCCTAGGGATG
Source organism: Anastrepha ludens (assembly GCF_028408465.1). NCBI lineage: Eukaryota > Metazoa > Arthropoda > Insecta > Diptera > Tephritidae > Anastrepha > Anastrepha ludens. The sequence continues at coordinate 63,840,131 of NC_071503.1, read as the reverse complement.
AGGCTTTGTCATGAATATATATTCAGTATTGCCAACGCGATAAAGTGATAAATAGCGCCATCTGTGTGTCACCTTTAAAACTAATTCAACCTCCCAATATACACATTCATAACGCACATACTATACCCCAAGACCATATTGAAATAAAAAATCAGTTGGAAATTGGGTTAGTAATGTATTTTTACTACATCAAAAATACCATAAATCGGTTTTTTACACACTTTTTAAATGTTACCGTGTATTTTTTTTTTAATTTTTATTATTAGTTGTGCAACTAAGTTTGTTGCTGTTTGTCAATAGATGCAGCCAGCAGTGTGTGCTAGTCGATTCTAACATAACCTAAACGTCACAAACCAAGCTTAGACATATGGTAAACAAACTGCTTCGACACATTAGTGATTTTGTTTTGTTATCATATACTTTCGGTTTTGTGAAAACGTCTGATTTTGTGCCGAATAATCATCATTTGCGGGAAGTGTTGATTTTCCTCTTTCATTCAAAAAAACGGCGGCTGAAGCGCATCGAGAGCTACAAAAAGTTTATGAAGATGCTGCTTTAAGTGAAACAACGGGCCTAGATTGGTTCCCTCCCTTCAAAGACGGTAATTTCAATGTTGACGACCGTCCACGTGAAGGAAGGCCAAAAACCTTCAAAGACGCTGAATTGGAGGTATTGCTCAATAAGAATCAGTGTCAAACTTAAGAAGAGCTTGCTTCAAAATTAGGAATAGCAACCAATCCATTTCCAAGCAATTGCATGCTTTCGGAATGATTCAGAAACAGGGGACTTGGGTTCCTTATGAGTTTAAAACCAAGGGATATTGAACGTCGTTTTTTCGCCTGTGAACAACTGCTCCAGCGGCAAAAAAGGAAGGGGTTTCTTCATCGCATCGTGACGGGTGATGAAAAATGGATTCATTACAGCAATCCAAAGAAAAGAAAGTCATGGGGACTGCCCGGTCATGCTTTAACGTCGTCGCCTTCACCGAATATTCACGCTGTGAAGGTTATGCTATGTATTTGGTGGGACCAAGTTGGTGTTATTTATTATGAACTGTTAAAACCAAGCGAGACCATCACTGGGGACCGGTATCGACTTCAATTGATGCGATTGAGCCGAGCACTGCGCGAGAAGCGGCCGCAATAGGCGGAGTGGCATGAAAAAGTGATTCTACAGAATGACAACGCTCGGCCTCACGTTGCCAAACCCGTTAAAACCCATCTGGAAACCCTGAAATGGGAAATCCTACCCCACCCGCCAGATATTGCGCCGTCCGATTATCACCTGTTCCGATCGATGGCACATGGTCTAGCTAACCAGTAGATCCATTCATATGAAGACATCAAAAAATGGCTTGATCCGTGGATAGCCTCAAAAGATGAACAGTTTTACAGTGACGGTACACGAGATCTACCAAAAAGATGGAAAAAGTAGTAGCCAGCGATAAGCAATGCTTTTAGTGATTCACTTGTAACCATTTTTTCAGAATAAAGTTGTATTTTCATCAAAAAAAAAAAAGAAATAGCGATAACATAGTTGCGCACCTAATAATTATAATTTTTCTATAAAAGTTTTATGCAATATTCCTGTATTTGAGATTATGACTGGTATGATACTCACTTCGTTCTGTTTCCATATCTGTGTTATTTGCTGTGCTAAATGTGTGTATTTTTCTATTTTTTCAATGTATTTGCTATGTATGTTGTGATCATTAGGTATGCTTATTATTATTATTATTATTTAATTCCACGCTATGGTTGTGGAGATTAAGGGGCGCTAGTTCTCTCTCTTCCTCCATTTTTATTGGGGATTGTTGTACGCTGCTTACATGAATGTGGATGGTGTTTATTATATTTAGTTAGTTTCGTTCTTGTTGCTATGTTCAGGTTTTTTTTTTAAACCTACGTATTTATAAAATTCATTTTCTTCCATGTTTAAGAGTGTTTCATTGTTTAGTGCTTCTGTTGTGTTTTTGCATTTATCTATTGCGAATTCCATTTTTATGTCTGTTGTTCAGAGCACGCCTTAATCGAGAAGAAAAAATATAAAAAAACGAAAGTGCAGAAAATTACATGCATATAAGTAAAATGAAATTGTTTCAGACTGTTGCATTGTCCGACACCCCTTCTCGAAGAATTTCGGATGCGGCAACAATCAATTAGCATCAGCCAAACTAATGGCCATGATGTGAGCACATCTGCAGGCATTTCTTCAGTTGGTGGCGTGCATCTATAGTTGGTACGCGAGTGATAAGCGCTGCTGGGCACTAACCTTTGTGCACTTTGGCTGCTATTGTAGATCATAATCGAGCTATCCGATTTCCGGTTTAGTAGGTTACGCAGGTATAGAGCCTCTCTTGTCCCTTCAGATAAAGCCATATAGTAGGATTCAGTGTTCGACAATAAAACAGTCCTCTGTTTGCCTGCCTACCATGATATTGCTGCTCCTGCTAGTATAAAGGTGAAACCAGAATACTATCACCTATCAGCCATATTCGCGCTCCAATCCGCATCATTAACTGTATGCAATTTTGCAATTGGTTCTTCGTAGAATATACCGTAATTTATTGTACCTTACTTACCTTAAAAGCGTTTAGCTGCCTTCCAATGAGTTTCGTTGTAGTTAGAATTTGAACTGGCTAAAATTAATACTGAAAGCCAAGTCAGGACGCGTTGTTACATCCAAGTATAATAAGGCTCCAATTAAGCTCTGATATGGATATATTTTCATTTCTGTTTCATCACGTACCGCGGGTTTTTCTAATTTAGTATTGAATTCTAGTGGAGTTGGTTTGCAGTCCTCCATTTGAAAGCGTTTTAAAATTCGTTCTGCCACACGTCCTTCAAAATTCTTTCAAATGAGTAAAATTCTGACATAGTTGCAAAGAACTTCGATTGAGTTCATATTACAAAAAAAATTTTATGCCAACCTTGTTAAGCTATTTTTGTGTGAAAAACTCTACAAACGACATTTGTCTCTATTTTCAATATTTAGCGAAATATATTGAAAAATATTAAAATTTATATACGGAGCCCTTGATTACGCAAATTTCATAAAAATTAGCTTGGTGTCAACTTTAAACTTTTTTACATTCTTTTAAATGCAAATCAAACACACTTTTTTGAATATCGAATCATTCAAAGTTTGTAAACTTTTTATTATCAACTTTTAATTATTATCACATAACAAAGTATCCTCACGCTAATTAAAGAATATCTTAACCCTTCTACTATGTTTGGGTCAATTTGACCCAATTTTCAGTAAAACTCATCGAAATTCGCCTGTTAGTCTAGTCGTATTGTATTGATTCTTCTTCTATTTGTTAACTGCAGTAAAAGGAATAGATAAATATGAAAATTAATATAACATCTGTTTTTTATGTTGCTGGAGGATGCCAAATGTAATTTCATTACACTTATTACGTTGTTGGGTCAATTTGACCCACCTAGTGTTTTGAAACATTTTGCCGTTTATTATTACATCACTCGATCAAAAACGCAGACAAAGAAAGCTAGTTATCGGAGATCGAGTATATTTTGCACAGCTCTATGTTTATATGTATATTCTCGATAAATTTATAGCCTTTTCGAAAAAGGGGAACTCCCGTTTTATGCACCTGTGCAAAGAGTAAGTGTCGATTGTTTGCTTAGTTAGTAATTTATTATCGCGCAGTAAGGAGCTTATCAAAGTTTTTATAAAGAAAGTGATTGCTAAATATAAATTTCTACAATGTCCCAAAGGAAGAGAGTAAGTCAAGTTATTTAATTTACTATGTTTATGTTGCTGTTACTCATTTTTATAATTTTATTTTTGAAAAGAAACTAAGTATTGAAGAAATACACCAAATTATTAATTCTGATGCTGAGGATATTTTCGAGGAAAGTGATAGCGATGAAGACTTTGTACCTATCGCAGAAAATGAAACGATACTCAAATACTTCATCCAGTGAAAGTGAAGTAGATGTCGTTTTTGAAGGTAGCAATGCGACAGAAGAAGTCAATTTGCCAAATATTTTATCGAAAGATAAGAGCATAATATGGCATGATCAGACACTTCCAATTTCAAGAGGCAAAATTCCTCGAAATCAAATGTTATGCCAAAGTCCTGGCCCATCAAAGCGTGCTATTTCTATGGTCACAGATATAAAATCCTCTTTTGATATTTTCATACCCTCAAGTATAAAAAACATAGTGGTAGAAATGAGCAGTTTTTTGGAGACAATTGGAAAATTATAGACCTTATAGAATTGGAAGCATACATTGGATTGCAAATCTTAGCAGGAGTATACAAATCGCACAATGAAAGTCTAATTCATTTGTGGGATGAAAATAATGGCAGACCAATTTTTCGGACCACAATGAGCTTGGAAAGATTTATGAACATATCACGATGCCTTTGTTTTGACTCCGCTGCAGACAGGGATGAGAGAAGACAGCGTGATAAATTAGCACCAATAAGAAACATTTGGGATCAATGGAATCGGCAGCTCAGGTCATATTATCACTTACATGAAAATGTAACAATAGATGAGCAGTTAGTACCTTTTCGTGGTCGTTGCATCTTCAGGCAATACATTCCATCGAAGCCCGCAAAATACGGCTTAAAAATATGGGCTCTATGTGGTGCAAAAAGCAAGTATGCCTGGAACATGGAAGTTTATTTAGAACGGGCAAGAAATACGCAACCGGAAAGGAACCAAGGTAATGCATTTATAAATTGGCTTTTTGTATATCTCAAACCTATGTACAGTATAAATAAACCGTCTTTATACAAATATTTGTAGGTGAACGTGTTGTTCTATCCCTATCAGAGCTCACACTATTACTTGCGATAACTTTTTTACGACGTACAATCTCGCCGTTCAGCTACTTCGCAGGAACATTACTTTAGTCGGTACAGTGAGGAAAAATAAGCTTTTTTTGCCACGAGAAATTGTGGACATGAAGAAAAAGAACGTTTTAGAAAGCCAATTTTTATTTACGGATAATGTAACTATTGTATCGTACGTCCCAAAAAAATATAAATTTGTTGTAGCATTGAGCTCCCTTCACCATTCTCCACTTGTTGATGAGGGTGACAGAAAAAAACCTTAAATAATACTTCACTATAATGAAACAAAAGCTGGTGTGGATGCGCTTGATCAGCTGGTTGCTAACTATACATTTAAACGTCAGACGTAATATGGACAGAGATAAATCCCTCATCGAGCTCCAACAAGCTTTATAAGCGAAGACTTTTTCTTGAAGAGCTGGGAAAGCAAATGATCGAACCAAATATTGTCCGCAGAGAGAGACTGCCGCGAGGAATCGCTGCTAAGAATATAGTAAAAATATTCAAGAAAACTCCAAATCTGCAGAAGAAGCGTCTACTTCTAATATTTCTGCCAGAAATGAATCCACCAAAAAACGACAGCGATGTTTCTTCTGCCATCATACAAAAAATTCGAACAAATATTCATCTGTTTGCAGTACGTGCCAAAAATTTGTTTGCAAGGAACATAGCAGCTTAGTTTATAAAATTGCCGTTAAAACATACATATCTCAACTATTTTCTACAATTAACATACACTTAACTTGATTCAAATAAAAAAAAATATGAATTCTTTCAATAAAATAGTGTTATTAGTGGAGTTTTTATAAGTGGGTCAAATTGACCCAAAACACTATATGTGTAATTTTTTCCTAACATAGCAGAAGGGTTAAGAATCTTAGATCTCTAGGTAGAGACATAATACAAAAACACAGAAAAAACGAGGGATAGATTTCTGTGGAATAGAGGATAGTGGATAGATTTGTAACTAAATAATTTAACAGGCCAAACGAGCAGGGAGGGAATGCGGTGAAAAAGTTACCGAGCATTAGGGAGCTCTCACATCACTGGATCGGTGTCCCATCTCTGCTATAAGTGTGTTCTCAAACGCAGCCTCGCATGGGCTGCCAAATTCTTAGTTATTACAAATCTATCCTTTAGTGATAATTCTATCGACTATCCACTATCCAACTGAAATCTATCCCTCGTTTTTTTTGTGGAGTCAACACATTAAATTAAAAAAGTACTCGTAATAATAATAACAAAGTTGTTCTACTTATATAAGATATAAAATTTAAAATAATTAGCTTGTTCTCATATATATATCTACTAGCTGACCCGGCGAACTTTGTTCCGCCCTAGAGGCACAAATGCACAACAGTAGGATGACGTTCGTGAATAGGGAATGCGAATATACGTCAAATCGCTTCATTGCAGTTCACATAACGACCAAATAGCGCGCAATTTCATGGTTGGTATTGGAGGATTGGATGCCAAAAACCTCCATTCGCTGCCTCTCGTGACATATTTGCAAATGTATGAATTGCCATACTCAACGTTGTGCCTTGAACGTTTTGGAAATAAGTGGCGAATATGGAACAATCCAACTGTTGTCGACAACGAAATCCATTCTTTTCACTTTTGTTGTGATAGTTCGACCGTTATCATCGGGTGATCGACGGCGATACAGTGCAAAACCATCGTTGTCAGTAACAGTCTCCGCCGTTAATTTCCGTGGATATCGTTTGGAACACTTGCCGTCGACCATGCAAGGTGATTGGGGATTGATGGCACCACACGGTTCATGAATCATATATGTAATAACAACATCATATAGGTCTGGGTCGGCTTCGTGATCAGGAATCTCGATTGAATACATCCAGCATCCAGTATCTCCAAAGACGTGTTGTTTCCCAATGTAGTTCATCAGGGACCGCATTTTTAGTTTGAATACACGTGCTGTGATGTCGTGTCGATCACTTGATGTTTGTCCGCGAAGCAGCCATTGAACAATTTCTATCCATTTTGGATTACAGGTAAAAGTAATAAAGAGATTTGGCCTACCTTAAGACGAACATATGTCATTGCATCTTGCGCATATTCATGCATATGACGTGGACTACCTCTATGTACGTCGCCGGCAGAATAGTTAATCGACCAATATTAGCTGCATTTCCTTCAGTACCAATTGCATCACGTAAATGTACATTCCTCAGAACGCAGTTTGCCTTGGTTCAACCTAATGAAAGTTAAATGCTCCGTTTCTATTTTGACGTACATGTCGACGCAGTACTGCTGAAACAATCGCCGAAACCACAGCAAATAGTTGTCAGCATTTAATAATAATTCATCGAGCTAACTTTCTTTGTAGTTTCTTCACCTGGGAATAATGGTAATTTCACTCTTCCACTAAGGCAGCACAATCCGGGCGTTTCTCCGGAAAACTTCAATGCGCCACAATACTTGCAAGCAACGTTCATTGGCCCAATGCAAACGCTAGGATGCAAGCAGTAATCAGTGTTGCAATCATATCGAAATGCTGCTCGATTCAAATCAGCACTTAATAATTCTCTTCTTGTGCGTCGAAAATGATCTACTTATTGACCTCTGTTATTCGCTCGACGATTTCGCATTGCCAACCAAGCCGTTTCACGGGCTGCCTCGCTTTGCTCTTGTGATTGAGAAGCACGAAGTCGAGCCATACTAACGCGGGGGTCTTCACCGGCAATTCCTTGTGCTCCTTCAGTCGTTTCATTCGCAATGTTTCGTATCCTTCTTGCATTACGGCTTTGTCGGGAAAGATTCGATCGTCTTGGTGTCTTGGTCGCGGCATTGATAATGATGATTCAAAGAGAATAAAAATGACTGTGATTATGTATTTCTGACAAAATTTATATTATCAAATTTTCTACTTAACCATAGACAAAATTACGTTTAGCTGTCATTTGCGTTTTGTTATTCCATATCAGATGTTATACCACATTTTATAGTGACTTCACGGAGACGCGTTCGAATGGGATAAAAAGTATCCTATCTCCGTCTCCTGGTTCTAAACCACCTCTCCACCAATTTTCAGCCAAATCGGTTCAGCCGTTCTCGAGTTATAAATAGTGTAACTAACATGACTTTCTTTTATATATATAGAAGATTATGGCTTTACGTAGTGAATTATTATGTCCATTATTTGGACGTGGACGGGTGTTTAAACCTAATGTTTTACCAAGTTACGAAGATGTAATTCTATGTTATTTGTGGACTAGTAAAAATAAGAAAAATCAATTTTTATCTTGCAAGTGACACTTCCGTGGAGGTATCTCAAAATTTATTGGATATTTGGAAATCAGCTTCGATTCCTACAATAGAGCCTCGATCAATTGTTCGAAAAATAAAACAGTATCATGATAAATACCGTACTTTACTCAAACCGTACAAATCTAGAAAGGACCAAAATTCTTATTAAGAGAAAATTCAAAATTTTGGAAAGGAAGATCAATTTCTTTTCGATATTGCATCATGTAAATGGGAGAACTTTGATTCATGTAGGTGTGCGATACCAGAAAAAGTACCAATTCTTGAAAGATTATTTTTGTCTGACCAGCTCACAGTAAGGAAAATGGAAATTGGTGGCACAGACATGAAGAATTCCATGAAGTCGAAGAAAAAAAGAAAAAGGAAGAAAGAAGAAAGTCACAATAAAAAAATCGATGAACCAACTTTCTCTGGTAACCAGAATAATGAAATGGAAATTCCTTCAGAACCTATATCAGTGAAATCGTCAGAAGCTTTGGAGGAGATTGCATTGCCAAAACAATTAAAAATTGCTTCCATGGCTACCGTAGCTAATACAGCTGACAGATACGGTATATCAGATAGAGCTGCAGCAGCTCTCGTGACAGCTACACTTCAAGACGTTGGATTCGTAACGAAAGATGATTTAATTAATGTTATTGACAGAAATAAAATAAGGCGTTCCCGTACTGTACAGAGAAATATTTTAAGTAATACGCCTTTGTTAATCTCGGGACCATTTGCGCTTTTTTTTTATGGGAGAAAGGACACAACTTATAAAGCGTTTTTCAGTAAGAGCGCTTCAATTTTTTTTTGAATAAAACACAAACGGTTTGACTTTTTTAACTAATTTTTTTTTATTATCGAGTTTGAACATATACATTTATGTATGAAATTCGATTTCTTTTGCATGATCACCGCGTGCACGTTTTACGAAGTCCAATCGTTGAACCCAATTTTCGACCACTATTTTGCATAAATCGGCCGAAATTCCAGCAATTTCGCGTTCAATATTGGCTCTGAGCCCACAAATCGTCGCCGGCTTGTTACTGTAGACCAATGACTTCATATAACCCCAAAGAAAATAGTCTAGAGGCGGCCATTCGACCGGTCCATTTCTGGAAATAATGCGCTCATCGAACTTACTCTTCAACAAATCAATTGTAGCGTGTGCTGTGTGGCTTGTGGCCCCGTCCTGTTGAAACCACATGTCGTCTTAGTCCATACCATTCAATTGCGGCTAAAAATAATCGTTTATCATATCGCGGTATCGATTTCCATTCACAGTAACGTGGCGATCGTTCTCGTCAACGAAAAAATATGGGCCTATTACGCCGCCGGCATGTAAACCGCACCAAACAGTGATTTTTTCGGGATGCAACGGTGCCTCATGAATCACGTGTGGATTGCTTTCTGCCCAGTAACGCATATTTTGCTTGTTGACAAAGCCATTGAGCCAAAAGTGAGCTTCATCACTGAAGATGATTTTTCGACTTTAAACTTTCTTAACAGAACACGCATTTTTATAATAAAATTCAATGATTTGCAAGCGTTGCTCAAGTGTGTGGCGTTCCATGATGAAATGTATACTAATGAAGTTTACAAATGACAAGCGAAAAATAAAACACATTGCGTCGTTCGCCCTCCCTATCGGAAAAAAGTTGAAGCGCCCCTATTGAAAAACACTGTACAATGGTTGAAGGTTTTAGAAAAATTAATATAGAGGGCACATAAGTTTAGTAAAGGAACCAAATTCGCAGTATTTTGGGCGTATTACAGTAAAAAGCGGAAAAGCAAAAATGGTGAGTATGAAAATTAAAGAATTTTTTGATAGAAAAAGCTTTGATAACATGATTGCGGTTGTTTGTGATGGAACTGTTTTGAACACAGGATTTAAAGGAGGAGTAATACGATATTTGGAGGAAAAAACCCTTACGCATTGACATTTGCTTGAATACATCGATGGCTCTACATCTGGACCAAAAATATTTAACGGTGAAATAGGGAAAACATTGAAGGATTGTGAGAAGCTTTCTTTGGTCAATAATGAACCAATTATATTCACACTACTAGATATATCCAGTTAAAATGATTTAAGAACGGATCAAAAATACCTATTTGATATTTGTAGTGCTATTATAAGTGGACATTGCAACGACAGCTTAAAAAAGAAAAACCCCAGACAAATTGTTCATTCCAGGTGGCTTACTATGGCGAATAGAATATTAAGATTGTATGTATCAACAAGTCATCCTTCAGAAAACCTTATGATGTTAGTTCATTTTGTTGTAAAAGTTTATGTTCCAATGTGGCTTGAAATAAAAACTAAACCAAGTCCCATATATGGGTCAAAACATTTACATTCAACTATAGTCCGATCGAGATATCTACCAGAAAACCTAAATAAGATAGTGGACTCTGTAATTCAAAGAAATGTTTTTTTACTGACATCCGGAGAGCATGTTGTTGGCAATGTTGGCTGATGAAAGAATGGACGTGAAGGTTTTGGCGTTAGAAAAAATAATTAAGAGTAGAGAAACACCCGGTGTAAGTATAAGATTTTTTAAAATATTTACCAAAATTGAATTTTAGTGCAAAAGACTACACGGAATTGATTAACTGGAATGAGCCACCACTCATAATGAGAATAAGCACAGATGTACTTAATGAATGCAAACAATCACCCCAAAAATGGATGTACTAATTTTGTCGATGGTAAAAATGTACCCATGCCACACTCAAGCCACAGAAAGATGTGTTAAACTGGTAACTGAATTATCAACTACTGTTTGTGGAGAAACTAGTAGAGATGGATTTATTAGAGTGCGATTGGAATCCCGTAAAGTCATGCCAAAATTTAACTCTAAAAAAGATTACAGTGTTTGTAAAGATTAATTTTAATTTTAATGCTTAAAAATGAAATTTGATACAATTTGAAATGAATTTGAATAAAAGAAATGTTTGGAATGTTATATTTTGTTACACTTATTTCTTTTTTGATAAATATGTAGGAATTGTTATTGATTTCTTGACTAGGATATAAAGGTTCTTGGTATTAAAAGGCAGTTGAGTTTTCATATTTTTCAATATATTTCGCTTAATATTGAAAATAGGCAAAAATGTCGTTTGTAGACTTTTTCACACATAAAAAGCTTAAAAAGGTTGGTATACATTTTTTTTTGTAATATGAACACAATCGAAGTTCTTTGCAACTATGTAAGAATTTTACTCATTTTAAAGAATTTTGAAGGACGTGTGGCAGTATTCGCGCTCAAAATTTTGACATGACTCCATGTAAGCATCTGATTGTCTTTATATGAGGCAACTTTCCCGCATAGTCCGAAATAAAAATTTCAAGAAAATAGATTCTCCATACAACTTTGGATCCACCCTACTAAACTAGTTGTCCTTCATCTCAAAGCTTGCGGCGAGAGATTGTTTGATTTCAATTAAGAGCGACTGAATGTTTGTTGCTATTAAAAAATCGTCCAAATGAACGGTAATCAGCGCAAGGCTCGAATTCTTACGAATAATAAAAAGGCATGGATCACATTTAGATGAATGAAATCCCATTTCACGAAGCTTAGAGCTCAATTTCTGGCACCACTGAAAACCAGATTGTCTTAAGGTGAGGTAAGTAGTCTGGTAACTTATTTTGAAAATTTCGAATTTCGGTTTTTTACATATTTTGAAAGTGCGATATATTGGTAATATACAGTACAAATTATAGACCGAAATTCGAAATATTGACGAAATTATAGCACATACATAAGATCGGCTCGTACTTGCGGGGCTCATTTGCTAAAATTTTAAACGCGTTTTTCTCAAAACAACGTTTTTCCGGATGGCCGTCGTGAAAACAAATTTTCTATCTAACGGATTGAGCTGAAATTTAGATATGTTTTTCTACACATCAATAGTTCTGGCGGGTAGTAGATTTAATTTATTTCGTCCCTAACTTTCCATTTTTTAGTCCGATTTGAACTTTAAAAAAAGGCAATTTTCTTACGAAGTCCGCCATTTTGTTATTTTTTGTCAGAATCATTTGATCTTACTACCCGCCAGAACGACAAGCACACTGATTAATAAGCAATTTGTTTTTTCTGTTTCAGATGACCACAAGTGACGAAATCACGCCGGCCAGCCACTGTACCTCTTGTTTTTGCCGCTTGCTGCAGTGTACAAAAATAGTATCAAAACATTAAACAAAAAAAAAAATTTTTTTTGTACACCTTCTGAACCTTTAATAACATATCAGAAAATCAAACCGATTGAACTTTATTTTCCCTTCCAAAAAATGTCCCAAACATGCCCTCAAAAAAGTGTAAGTTATCAGACTACTACCTTTAGCCATAAAGCGATTTTCGCAATTTGCATACAGGGTTTGAGTTTTCGGATAAAGCTGTCAACCATTTTTCTGCTATAGCTTGAATTTTACTTTCTTTTTTATCAGCTGTGTCCGGAGTCTTTCCTGAGATGACTTGTTTGAGGACAACTTCCATAATATATTCTGGTATTTGCATATAAACGTTTTCATCTAGATCGCCATTCAAATAAGCGGTTATGACATCCATTTGATGTATCTGAAGATTCATTTCCGCTGCTATTGTTCTGATTGATATCAATCGCGTGACTGGTGAATATGTGACGTTGATATCCTCTCCTGGACGTTGCGCGCACCCTTTTGCTACGAGACGCGCTTTCTTCTTGTTGCCCTCTTTCGTTCGAAAAACAAAACGACTGCCAAAAATTTTTTGCTTGATAGGTCGGTCTACGATGTCTCATGTTTAATTCGAAATCTGTGCTATGTACTCATTATCAACAGCTACTTCCCTATTTTACGTGGAAAATTGTTTTAAAAACTTCCACAAACAATAATATATTACTTTATTTCTTGTATTTGAGTTAATTTTTCCATTATATTGAATGAATTTTTGCATTATATTTGTTGACGACGGCAGTTTGACGCGGCTAAATTCCCTTTTAGCAAGCCCTGGTGCAGTACATAAGACTCCGTTTGTTTAGAAAGGCTGAAAACTTTATTTAACGATCAATAAGTTTACAATTAATAAGTGAAAATATTATATGTGTCTTACAATTGTTTTTATGCGCGTCCATGCGCTTTCGTCAACGTCTAGAATCGAAAAGAAAGCTTGGTTCTCTTTGACAGCTGTTGTTTGGCGAATGAGAAAAACAGAGAGGTGAGAAAATGCGAAATGGGTTGCCAAAGTAACCTTTCGCAACACCCCCCTTCGTAAATCTTATGCGGTTTTATGCATGACGTTTACCCCACGTTTTTCAACCTCGACGTCCAATTTCACCAACTTTACTATCGGTCGTGTACATAATCCATTTACTGTCTTGACTACTGCGCTACGAGCTTGGCCATCTTTACCAAAATTCATATCTATTACTACTCCTTTCGGCCACGAATTTCTCTTGGAGTTTTCGTCTACGATGACCACCACGTCGTTCAATTTGATTGGGTTTGCTGGTGGCTGATACCACTTTACACGTCTGGTAAGACAGGGGAGATACTCCTTAACCCAGCGTCTCCAAAATTGGTCAGCCAATTGGCTAGAAATTTTAAAGTTTTGCCATAGAGCCGATCCAGAGTTGGTATTATCTGTTAGTTCTCGAATACCACTAGAGTGTCCCGTCAGAAAGTGGTTTGGCGTAAGAGCTTCATCTTCGGCTGAATCAAGCGGCACGTACGTCAGTGGCCTTGAATTTAAAATGTTTTCGATGTCGGCTAGAACGGCTCTTAACACCTTCTCTCGCATACCGGAATCTGGTAGAATGTCCATTAGAATCGATTTCGTAGAACGTATCATGCGCTCCCATGACCCTCCCATATGTGGTGAAGCGGGGGGAATAAAAATCCATTCAATTTCAGGGTATTTCCTTTCTATATCATCCGACGATATTCTTTCAATTTCTTTTACTAGAAGTACACTAGCACCGCGAAAATTGGTGCCGTTGTCCGATATAATTCGCTTCGGTACTCCACGGCGACTCACAAATTGTTTAAAAATCAGCAAAAACGACTCGGTAGATAAAGTAGGTGAGATTTCAATGTGAACTGCGCGGGTGGTAAGGCATGTGAATAAAGCACCCCACCGCTTTTCACGCCTGCGGCCAATTACAACGTCCATTTGTCCGAAATAGTCAACCCCTGTAAAGGTGAACGGCCTGGTAAAAGGTGACACACGTTCCATTGGCAGATCTCCCATTTGAGGAGGTTGTGGAGAAGCCCTACGGTTCCGGCAGGTTTGACATTTTGCAGCACATTCTTTTACCAGCCTTCTTAAGACGGAGATGCAGAACCTTTGCCTCATCTCGTTGACGACGATCTCGTTGTGATGGTGGTGAAATTTCCTGTGATAGAAGTCGACGAGTAGTCGCGTTACGTCGTGCTTGCGTGGCAGGATTATTGGACGCTTGACATTAATGGCAACACCCTCAGCAGCATCAATTCTACCTTTTACTCGCAGCAGGCCAATCTGGTCTAAGTATGGGGAGAACTTGAAAAGAAAAGATTTTCGATTAATTTCCTCACCATTACGCAGACGACAGATCTCTTCATGGAACACCTCGCTTTGACAATTAAGCATAATTGCAAGCTCTGCTGTCTCTATGTTGTCTGGGTTGAGTAGCTTTTGAAGAAACTGAGAACGTGGCTTTCCCTTCGTAACCAATCGTAGAAAACGTAAAACAAATCGATGCGCACTGCGAAGCTTCTCCCATGTACTAAATCTTTTTACATCCGGGGTTATTTCTGCGGTCGTACCCAATGAGTTGTTAGCGAAATCCATATGCTGTAGAACCTCAACTGTCTCTTCGTCATCATCTGGAAATTGTATAATTGGCCAGCTTGACTTTCGTTCTAGTAGGAATTTAGGTCCACTGAACCAGCGTTGGTTGTCGTCGAATTCTCGGTTGCTGCTCCATTTAGTGCCTTCGTCCGCAATATTCTCACCAGATGGCAGCCACCTCCATTCCCTAATAGTAGAACTCTCGAGGATCTCTCCGATTCTCAGCGCCACGAATTGATGGTATTTTCTTGTGCTCGATCGCAGCCAAAACAACACATTTTTTGAGTCTGTCCAGAATACTCTGCGATTTACTGTAATGGACAGATCATAGCTAAGAACATTTGCCAGCCTAAGTCCCAAAACAGCAGCTAACAGCTCCAGCCTGGGTATGGAAGTGGGCTTCAATGGCGCAACGCGAGTTTTCGAAGCCAAAAGTGAAGAAGGTATTTGCGAACCTACTTCTGACCGGATGTAGGCCACCGCAGCGTAGGCTTTTATGCTTGCATCTACAAAAATGTGCAACTGATTATTTTGGTTTTCGCTGGCAAGTGAAAGGCAACGGGGAATTTTTATGCCGTTGATCGCAGGAATGCGTTTTACCCAACGAAACCAGTTGCAACGTTCTTCTTCTTTAATCGGTTCCTCCCAACCTACTCCGGAGCGCCAGACATCTTGTAAAATAATTTTTGCCTGTACAATGACAAAACCGAGCAAACCCATAGGATCGAAAATCGTCATTATTGTGCGCAAAATTTGTCGCTTCGACACGATCGTATTTTCATTAAAAACTTCCTTTGGAAAATTTTCAATGTATGTTAACTCATCCGAAACTGGCAGCCACCACATCCCTAATACCTTTTCTATAACGGCTTCTGGCTCTTCAAAACATTTGGCGGCTGGAACGTCGTCAGCATCTAATGAAAATAGTACGTGTTTGGAATTAGATTTCCAGTTTCTCATTTGGAATCCGCCCTCCTGATGAACCCAACGAACTTTAGTTGCTAGACGAGCCAATTCATTTTCAGAGTCTGCACTCTGAAGCCAATCGTCAACAAATGTGTTACTAACGATGGCCCGTTCGGCGTCGGGATGAAGATCAGCAAATCGGTGAGCGTTACGATTTTTTATGTAGTTCGCCAAGGAAGGCGAGCACGAAGCGCCGAATGTCATAACCCTCATCACGTAGATATCATAGTCGCGAGACGAGCCATCGTTTCGCCAAAGAAATTTTTGGGCCACTTGATCTTCTTTTATAATTTTAATCTGGTGGAACATTTCGCGTATATCTCCACAAACTGCGAAACGTCGTTCGCGAAATCGGAGCAGTACCCCCAATAGAGACTTTAGTAGATCGGGCCCTTTCAGCAACATATCATTGAGCCCGACACCCTTTACCCTTGCTGCAGCATCCCAAACCAATCGAGTTTTCTTTTTATTGGCATTGAGAACAGTAAATATAGGGAGATACCAAGACCGAGCGCTATATTTTATTTCGTTTTTGTTCAACTTACGTACGTACCCTTTTTTCTCATAATCATGTATTTTGTTTATAAGAAATTGACGAATTGACGAATCACGCTTCATTTTACTTTCTAAGCACGAGAGTCGCCGGATTGCCATAGGCAGCGAATCGGGAAGCTCGACAGCTTCGTGCTTCCAAAGTAACCCGGTTTCCCATCTCTTTTCAGCGGAGATAAAGCGCGTGGTCTTTTCCATGATTTGAAGAGCGCGTTCATCATCTTTAGATATCAACGGCTTAATTGGTGCATATGATGCCATCGGATCAATAGAAAAATATGTTTTCAGTTGCTGGTCCATACGATCGTCTCTGGTTGTATCACATTCGCAGGTATGCAATATTCTCGGTTGTTCAGCGCAGTTAGTTTTCTCGCGCCCATATACACTCCATCCTAGTCGGCACTTTGCGGCAATAAGGTCGGATCCCCTATCTTCTCTTATTTCGATAGGGATTCCTATTTTAGCGTTGTCCAAACCTATCAAAATTCGCGCTCTTGCTTTATTATAGGGTCGAATCGGCAAACCCTTAATGTGTGCGTGCTTACTAATCGTAGAGCTGAACAGCGACTGCTGAGGAAGTAGTAGATTAGCAACGGTTCGAACGTTTCGAAGCCTGTATTTTTGAGAGGGAATGTAATCGGTGAAACGTAAAGATTGACAAATTTGGAATTTGCCTCATTTTGAGTAATTTCTCCCGTCCAACGCAAGCACAACGATTCAACTGGCCCATCTAAATCAAGCTCGTTCGCCAATTGAGACTCAATTAGCGTACAGGAGGCTCCTTCGTCGATAAGGGCGAATGTACGTATTGCTTTGGTACCGCTATGTAAAATTACCTCCACATACCTGAAAAGCGCCCTTTGCGTTTCTTTATCAGCAGCTGTGCCCAACTCGTGGTATAATGTTGCTTGTTGTCGTTTTCCAATCGCCAACGAGGTTCCATTGTGAAGCAGTGGATGGTGAGCCATTCTACAATCATCTACGCTACAGCACCTTTTCGAATTACATCGACGAATGAAATGACTTTTGAAGCAGCGTAAACAGAGTTTATTTTCCCGTACAAATTTCCATCTGTCACTTTGCGATAGGGCACGAAACTCATAGCAATCGGACAGCGTATGGCTCGCACCGCATTTCAGGCAATTTATCGACTTTTCACTCTGCTCGTTATTTTTCGCAACCACATCGTGAATCATTATTCTGCCCTTTAGTGATTCGCGATTTCCCTTTTTTGCTTCGACGTTGCTATTACATGATGATATCGCTGATGTCTGGATGGAAGTGACCTGGCTAGCGCACATGGCTAGACCGAAAAGCCAATCATCGAATGCAGCAATGTCAGCGCGTCTCAGGGACATACATTGCTGGCCCCAACTCAACCTTTGGTTACATGGCAGTTTAGCTACCAGCTCGTTTAATAGCACTGGATCATTTAGATAATCGTTTAGACCGACCGCCTGCATTGTAGCGCGATAATTTTGTACCGCTAATGAAAGTGTTACTAAGGTTTCTAATTTGTCTGGGTTTACACATGGTTCCTCCCTTAACCTACGCAGCATTACTTGGTGAATTACGTCTGGTCTACCATACAACATGCGGAGTGTATTAATGGCCAATCCAACCGTAGACGGCACCATAAGCCTACCACGAACTGCCTCTAATGCTTGGCCCTTCAAGCATTTCTGCAACCTAATAAGGTTTTCTTGGTCCGTGAATCCGCACCGTATGGTAGACTGCTCGTAGTTAGTAATAAATACGGGCCAGTCTTCAGGCATACCTGTAAAGGTTGGCAGATCTTTCGAAAGCACTTCACGACTAGCTATATGTGCCGCAGTCAAGTTTAGGTCGGCTGTCGTAGAGTAACTGTACGGATTAGTAACGGTCGGATACCCTCCATAAGGCATATTTAAGTTAGGGTTAACATTTGGGTGTGATAATCCTGAAGCAACCGATGTTGGCAAACTGTGCAAATTGTGCAATGAGGTATATGCAGAAAAGGGTTGAGATGAAGACAAGAGATGAAGAGGTCAAGTTGGGCAGCATGGTCGTCATGCCGTTCGTAGTCGAAGTATACGGAAATGTCATCACGTTAGCAAGGTTAGGGACGACATTGAACGTGGTCGATGGAATGTGTGTTCCCGTTATACCTGCAGTTTGGTTGCATTGCAGTTCTATAGGTTGTGGAACGCCACATGCGTATGGCTGTGCTGTACTGTAATAGTGTGTAGCCCTAATCCCGGAGGTGCCTGAAGTGCAGGGGGGTGCAAATGGTGCAGTTTGACGAACAGGTGTAGATGAGTGTCGATCTGGCGCGGTGTCGGCAGTAGGCGTTTCGGTGCCAATTGTCACAGCATGGCCAGTTTTGTCAGCCTCATCTAATAAACCCTCGACTGCGCTTATTGTATCAGCATCCGCGTTTCCCCGTGGCGATGCAGCTTTAGAAACATCCTCCATTTTTACAGCTTATTAAACGAAAATCTCTTTAAAGTCAATTTTTTCAGAATATTGACGACGGCAGTTTGACGCGGCTAAATTCCCTTTTAGCAAGCCCTGGTGCAGTACATAAGACTCCGTTTGTTTAGAAAGGCTGAAAACTTTATTTAACGATCAAAAAGTTTACAATTATTTAATAAGTGAAAATATTGTATGTGTCTTACAATTGCTTTTATGCGCGTCCATGCGCTTTCGTCAACGTCTAGAATCGAAAAGAAAGCTTGAATCTCTTTGACAGCTGTTGATTGGCGAATGAGAAAAACAGAGAGGTGAGAAAATGCGAAATGGGTTGCCAAAGTAACCTTTCGCAACAATAGTGAATGAATTTTTTTTTAATAAAAAAAAAGCTAACGGAAGCCAAACCCAAAATTGTTTTCTTTTCCCAGAAGCCATTTGTCGATACTACCACTATTATAATACGGTTTTACTCGTAGCTACACAAAAAGTGGTAGTTTTAGGTAGTACGAGATAACTCGTAGTTGGCTTCCTGGAAGGGAAATCATACTACGAGTTATATCGTAGTTGGCAGTCAACGTGTTAAGCCAATTCTCATTTATCTTGGCCTACATCTTCCGTATCTCGATTTCGACGATGGAAATGCATCTTCACTTTCTCATTGACTGACCGATTTTTCAGTTATTTCCTCGCAATAAGTTTTGTTTCTAACCGCTTTAAATTCCAATTCTATTTCAAAATCTAGCTTCTCTCTGTCAAAACTTGACATCGCGGTTGGCCAGAATTTTTTGCTTTTTTGGATACCAGAGTTTATAAGTTTTAGTCTCATTTGAATATCCAACTAAAATACACTCTTCAGATCGCGGGTCACAATTGTCCAGATATTTTTGAAAGTTACCGTTTTTTTTTTTTTTTTTTTTTTTGTCGGGACAACTAGCAAGTGCAGCACTCAGACATTAATTGCGTCCATTGTACTACACTAGGATTCCCTTTTAATTTTCTTTAAATCTACCCGATCTCCGAAGAAATCTGAGTAGATCTTGTGGTGCCAAGGAGCCAAGATGGTCGCTTCTTAACACATCAGTGCCAAAGACCTCAAACCTGATTCGGGCGAAGGCGGGGCAGACACACAGGAAGTGGTCCGCCGTCTCATCCTCCTCTTCACAAGCTGGGCAGAGTACACTGTCTGAGATGCCCAACCTTTCCATGTGCTTTGCCCACAGAAAGTGGCCCGTCATCAGTCCAACCAGCCGTCTGCACTCCCCTCTGATTAATGACAGAAGGGTTTGCGACAGTCGATCGGACATGACAGGTAACATCAGTTTTGTCCATCTGCAGCCTCTCTCAGCCTGCCAAGCTCGCTTGTGGGTAGTAGTTACCCATTTGCTAACCGTGGCCGTGATGGCCGCAGAAGGGGAGTGGCAAAGCGGGCTCTGGGCCATAGAAGTTGGCTTCAGAGCCCATCTTAGCTAAGGAGTCAGAGGTCTCGTTACCCGCGATACCCACGTGTCCCGGGACCCATGTTAGCATCAGGCTATTATGTCTGCCGACATAGTTCAGCCTGGATTTACAGGACTTCACTACCCCTGATGTGGTTTGAGGGCTGTCTAAGGCCATAAGCGCTGCTTGGCTGTCGCTGCAGACACATATAGATCTGCCTCTCCATCGTTTTTCCACAACAAAGTTCATCGCTTCTTGAACTGCATACACCTCCGCTTGAAACACAGATGCATGCATTCCAAGAGCAAAGTGCAGTTTTGTCCCGCTGGATTCCACGTAGACCCCAGAGCCGGAGCCATGCTCGGTCCTGGAGCCATCCGTAAAAATGCGAAAACAGTGTTTGCCGGGCTCATTTTCTGAGTCTCCCCACAACTGAGCCTCTGGTAGCACTACACTGTATCTCTTTTCAAGTACGACTCTTGATGGCATTGAGTCAAGGGGCATGGAGAGAATCGTTGGATCGATGTCCATGCCTTCTCTGTGTTCCAATGCCGGACAAGGGCCGTACCAGTTCCCACTGTGTTTCAGTCTGCAGATGGCCTTCAGGGCCTCTCCTCGGATGAAAGCATCAAGTGGTGGTAAACCAATCAGAGCATCTAGTGCCGGGCCTGAAGTAGTCGGAAAAGCTCCGGTGCAACAGATGGCCACAGTGCGTTGTAGTCTCGATAAGGTCCTCCTGACTCCCACTAGGGATAGTCTACTCATCCAGACCACTGATGCATAGGTGATAATGGGTCTTATCATAGCCGTGTAGATCCATAGGACCTTGCTAGGAGAGAGACCCCACGTTTTCCCAAAGACACCTTTGCACTGCCAGAAAGCTGTCAGCGCTTTGGATGCCTTTGTCTCAACGTGTGATTTCCATAGGAGCTTACTATCGAGGATTACTCCTAGATATTTAATTTCCTTGGATAGCTGGATTATGATTCCTTTTAGCCTTGGCAGAACGAGTCCGTCAAGCTTCCTCCTTCTGGTAAAGAGGACAATAGCAGTCTTGGCGGGATTTGCCGACAGCCCGTTCGCACAGCACCAAGTGTCAATCCGATCCAGAGTTTTCTACACTTTCCTGCAGATGTTCATAAGCGAAGAGCCTGTTACCAAACAAGCAACATCGTCCGCATATGCTTGTGCGTAGACTCCCGACTCGTTTAAGGTGGTGAGTAGAGGATCGATTACCATGCACCAGAGTAATGGAGACAGCACACCGCCTTGGGGGCAGCCTCTGTTAACCCCAGATGACACCAGCAGATCTTCCTCTGCTCGCACCGAAACGATTCTTTGGGCCAGCATCGAACGAATCCAATTTACCAGCACCCGGTCTACGCCGTGCCTACTAGCAGAGTTACACATACTATCAAAAGTGGCATTATCAAACGCCCCCTCTATGTCTAAAAAGATACCCATAGCGTAGTCCCTCCTGTCGATGGCCAGCTCTACCCTAGCAACAAGGTTTTGCAGTGCCGACTCGCAGGATTTTCCACTCTGATAGGCATGCTGAAATAGAGACAGAGGGTGAGCCTTCAGCGACTTCTGACTTATGCGCAGTTCCACCAGTCGTTCGAGACTTTTCAGCATGAAAGAGGTAATGCTGATTGGTCTAAAGCTTTTAGGGCTGGTGTAGTCGTCTTTTCCAACATTTGGGATGAAAGCGACCCTCACCATCCTCCAAGAGCGTGGTATGTAAGCCAGTGCCAGGCATGCCGAGAAGATTTTCTTCAGGGCTGCTGTCACGAACTCTGCACCCTCCTTCAGCATGGCAGGAAATATGCCATCTGGTCCGGGCGACTTGTAGTCGCCAAAAGATTTGATGGCAAATCGAATGGCGGCCTCATTCACCACAGATCTGGCAACGAACCAGTCATGCCGAGAAGGTGTATCAGCTCTGACAACTGCCTCTATCAATAAGGGCTGTTGCCGGCTGATGCTTATCTGATTACCAGGAAAGTGAGATTCCATCAGCAAGCTCACTTTGCCGCTCCGTGAAGGAGTCATCAGATTTCCTAAGTGACCCCAGCTTTGCAGTTGGGTCCCTTTTCAGGATCCTAACCAATTTCGCCGTGTCACTCAGAGATTCAATACCGCTGCAGAATTCCCTAAATGAGGCTTTTTTCGATTCCTGAATAAGCCTCTTGTAGTTCTTCTGAACATCACGGTATCGCTCCCAGTCCTCTGCAAGGTTAGTCTTGAGGGCCCGGTTTAGAAGTTTTCTCGACTCACGCCTCAACATCTGGAGCTCTCGGTTCCACCACGGAACGGGAGTCCGGCTCGGGAGAGGTCGAATTGGACAGGCTGACTCAAAACAGTCGGTTAGGGCAGCGTTGAGTTTCTCAACAGCCGCCTCAACGGCCTGTTCTTTTCGAAGTCTTGGTGGCGCAACGTCAAGGTCCCGCAACGCCTCCCTAAACTTCTGCCAGTCTGTTTTTCTTGGGTTTCTAGAGGGCAATGGCATTTGTGCCTCCTCGCCACACTGAAACTCAATGTACCTGTGGTCCGAGCACGAATCTTCGGCAAGGACTCTCCAGTTCTTGATTGACCACCCAAATTTTGAGTTTGATAGGGTGAGATCAGGGATAGGGCTTACAAACGTTGGCTGTGAGCCCTTGTTGTGTATGTCTAGGCAAGAGGACGCGATAAATTCGAATAGTCGAGAGCCCCGTCCATTGCACTTGCTGCTGCCCCAGATTGTATGCTGGGCATTAGCATCGCAACATAGGATGAGACCCAGATTGCACCGCTCACAGAACCTCACGAGACTAGTGGCCTTCCCGGGTGGTGGCCCTTCCAGAGCATCGTAAGGAAAATAAGCAGATGCAATCAAAAACTTCGACCATCCGCGTCTACCTCTGTAACACACCTCAGCCGCTACCAGGTCTTGGCAACAGAATTGCTCAAGACCCGTCACAGTGAGATGGGATGATACTATAAGACCGGTCCTAGGTCTACTCGAACTCCTGTCATATATTAACGTGGCCCCTTTCAGCGCACTTAGGCCACAGAGACGGCCCGTAAAGACCCAGGGCTCTTGCACTGCTGTTATGTGGGGTAATGTATGCAGCTGAGTAAGCCTTCTACTTAGTAGTGCAGTGGCGGCTTTGGAATGCTGCAAGTTAATCTGCGTCACCGTCAAGGGACGGTAGCTACAGGAACCGTCCGAGCCAATCATTTGGGAAAGACATGGAGCTGACCGTCCCAAAGAAGAGACTCAGACGGTTCCAGTACCGTGAGCCCATGACATCAACACTGGCCTCATCCACTCGCACCACAAGAGCAGCCCCTTTCTTTCCTTCCCGGTTTTGGCTCTTGGTGCACGAGAGGACTCGCCAAAGCCTCGTGTTGATGCCCGGATTCTGAGCACGTAGACAGGATAGGACATCCGCCGTAGACAGGTCTGGATCCGGAATCCAGCAGATGGCCTTCCTGAGAGGTACACTCTCCTCGCTGTTGACTGCGAAGCGAGTGGTCCCCATGGGGGGCACGTCATTGACCACGGTCCTGATCCACTCGAAGTTGGCCAGAGACGCGCACGTCACCTTTATGGTGCCGTCCTTTGTCTCATACCCTTCGCGTTGGCTTCAGGACCGGAGGCAATACTTTTGCAGTATTTGATTTCTGCATCCGTCAGCTGATGGTCAGGCCCCAGTTTTCCAATCACAGCCACAGGTCGTGGGCCAGCAGCCTTCTCGCTATAGGATTGCTTGGCCGCACCCTTGGATGTGCTTGGGCGAAGGTGCAGCTCCCGATCCTCCACTGACGAAGATTTCGCCGGGCAGACAGCTGTGCTGGACATTTTTTCGAGGCACCGATAGGGACGTGGCTCAGCAGAACCTTTTCCCGCCACATTGACTGGCGCCAAGACCGCGTTCATACCTTGGGGGGTCGTGGCTCGGCCATTGGCGGCAACCGCAGGGCAAGGAGGTGTGCTGCTTTCAGCCACCGTCTTTCTCCGCTTGCCTCGAGAGCGAGACAACTTGGGAGTGCCTGTGCCCACCGTAGATTCGGTAGCTTCCGTGGGTGTCACTTCCGCTGACCGAGGTCGTTTGGAAGGCACAGACGCAGAAGGGCCGGCAGAGCCACATGAGGATTTCTCCCGCATGAGCCTTGCCCGCCGCTTTCTTCTCTTCCTCCTTGCCGCGCTCTTCGATTTCCCTGCTTCTTTGGGAGGTCGTGCAGCCACCGAAGAGACCTCACAACTCAGGCCCTCAGAAGCAGGGAAACGTTTTTCAGACTCTGAAGGAGAGGAGATTGCGATAGCAACCCCCGTCTCCTCCAGGATGCGCTCTCGCTCGTAGAGCTGAGAGACTTGGGTAATGGTTGGGGCCTCCAGAATCCATGCCCCTGCCGCCGAAGCGGGTGGATTGCCACTTGTGTGGATTCCACCTGGAGTAATAGAACCATTGTTTTCCATTACCTTTTGGTTTTTTCGGGACTCCTCCCTAGCCAGTTTGGTTCGCGGATGGCACCCTGATTCTATGCCAACTTTGAGTCATCACACGAGTGTTGAACCCACCCCATCAGGGAAGGCCACTTTTGTGATGCCAGGGCTCCCTATCCACCACCTGGGACGCGCCCGATGGGAGATCAGGCAACTCCACACGGGTTACCGTTAATATTTTCTAAACCGTTGTCCGATTGGAGCAACTTTATTTTCTGGATTTTTTTTTAATTTTAAACATTGGCAGTACCACGGACTTTCGTTTTATGAAATAGACTTCACTGCAGCGAGGAAAATCGTGCGTAAATGGCACAAAATATTTCGCACCTAAGTGTGAGTAAGTCATAGGCCCACAGACATCACAATTTCGAGCAGTTCTGTGGTACGCTGCTCACTTTACTTAGGAAAGCTTTCTTGTATTTGTTTTTGGCTAACACAAATCTCACAAGTTGCTACAATAATTTTTCATTGCTCTCCAAATTCATACAATGTACCATACCTGTGGCACATTTTAAATCGATTTCATTGAGATTATCCATACGAACATGCCAGGTGTGAAGTTTGATAAGTTTCGCTTAAGAAATATTTGCTGTCGGTTGTGAACTTTTAATATTATAATATATAACCCGCCAATGCGAGTGGCAGTAAGTACTGGTTTACCTTTTTCTATAATCGGTGCCTTATCTCGCTTAAATATTACTTCAAATCCTTTTTCTGTAATCTTCTACACTGAAAGTAAATTTGTTCTCAAGTCTGGCACGTACACAACATGTTCGAGTTTTATCGTTAATAACAACCCTGACGTTGCCTATGCCCGTGATATTCGCTGTGTCACTATTTGCCAAACTAAGCGTTTTTCTTATTTTTTTGAAGTTAGTGAAGTTGGAGATCAAACCTAATTCATTCGGAGATCAAACCTAATTCCGAGGAAGATATTGCAAGCCTTTTGATCGAACTATTTCCACTTTGCAACATTTTCGCCAGTTGGACCAGGTTTCTCTGCCGATGCGTAGCTGCACAGGTCAGCCTTTATCAGAATAGCACGCATGTGCAATTTCCAACTATCCCTAAACCCGGATATAGTGTATCAAACCTTATGGATATGCCAGCCATAGTTAATGTAAATGGACGGGCTGTTAAGAAAAACTCTTACCAGATAGTTTTATCCACCATAACTTAAAAATACTTATCTTTCTCTTTGATTTTGGTATAGTCCTGGGCCCATAACTTGTTGCTCAGAACACCCTTTAATCAAGAAGAAAAAATAATAAAAAAAACGGAAGTGCAGAAAGTTACATGTTCAAGTATGTAAGTAAAATAAAATGTTTGAATAATACATAGATGACGTAAAGACTTGCATACAAAATTGCTTCGTACTGTTACATTGTTCAACAATGTCTATAGTAAATTTTTCAATTATTTTTATAAATCTTAGTATTAGTTTTAGCAGTCTATTTTGTGTTGATGTTAGTATTTTGTACCAGTATTTGTGGATGTGGTCTATTCCTGGATATTTCCAGTTACGTTTATTTTTGATAAGTGCTACAAGTTCTGTTAGGATTATTGTGATGTTTTCTTGTGTTGGTATAGTTCTGTGCATCTCTTCTTCTTGTTTTAGCCATAAGCTGTTATTACGCCCTTCTTATTTTGACATATGTTTTACCAATATTTTGTATATGTTGTTTTGTTGTTAGAGTTTTATAAATAGTTTTTCGTTGCACCTAAATATTATATTTTGTTTCTTCCTTTCATTTGATTTACTTAGCCTATATGCATACACTTTTAAGTTTTGTTTTAAAGTATTTAGCGAGATTGTAAGAGATTCGTTTTCTGTAAATCAATTGTTTGTTTGCTGCATGCGCTTGTGATTAGTTTTGCCTTGTGCTAACATTTTTCCGACTAGTGTGAAGTTTTTGCTCTCCTCCTATTCTGTAGCTCGTCGAAATTCTTTACGTTCGCCACCGCTATCTGTTGTTCTGGATAATACGGAGAATAATCCCAACTGCCGTCTGCCCTAACCTGAGTAGCCGAACCGACGTTCAAAATATGAGTAATTTGTCACTGCAGCCAACAACAATGCCAAATTTTGGTTCTCCTTCTTAGAAAATGTTGAATGAAAGCGGATATACGATTCGATAGGGGATACGCTGTGATGATGCTGCTTCCCTCTCTTTCGCTGATGCTACTGTAACTCCCGTAACTGATAGAGTTTCTGCTGACTATGCTGCTTCGTTCTAATGCTCCTCTCATACACCTGCTGATACCACTTCTCTCTCGTTCGCTGCTGGTGCTGTTGCCGTAAACAACACAATAAGTATTGGTGCAAATACTGCTTCACAGCCTCCTACACAGTGGTCTACTGTTACTGGTAAACGGCTAAAAAAAAAAAGAGATCGGATGTGTTGTCGGTAGAACGGAGCACACCGTGTAAGCTACATAGAAGCCTCTCAAATAGAACTTGCTAATAAATAATGAATTATCGAGCAATTGTGTATTTGCGTAAAAAGTTCATCCGGTTTGAAATTTGAAACCTAGAAAGCTGACACTGATTATTATTATTATAAGGCCATTACGCACTGCGACCATAGTTGATCTATTTTGCAAGGCCTATTTTTGTAACCCTAGAATTTTAGGCCTTTTAAGAATTTTAGCAAGATTTTGAGTTTGTTGTTCAAAGATTGCATGGAGATACTACGGTACCACCAAGGTGGGGAAGTCTTTGCCTGCCTAATGCAGGACATTCACAAAGCACATGTTCTGAGCTTTCTATGTCCATTTCGCAAAAGCGACAGTCCAATATT
The DNA here is from genome assembly GCF_028408465.1 of Anastrepha ludens. Classification (NCBI taxonomy): domain Eukaryota; kingdom Metazoa; phylum Arthropoda; class Insecta; order Diptera; family Tephritidae; genus Anastrepha; species Anastrepha ludens. The sequence goes on along the minus strand of NC_071503.1, from coordinate 63,812,519 downwards.
ATTGAAATGATACTTCAGGGTGTAGTGACCTTTAAAATATCCTATTAAAAGTCGCAGATTTACTCTGCTTAGTGAGAGTAGCCTGTCAGATATTCCTTTGCTGGGACTTAGAAATTGTTTAGCTTGACGCTGACCGTCACAGTTTAGTCAGTGTGCTGCAAATTTCTTTCTCCCCGTTTCCTAAGTAATTCATTAACGTGGCTTCTTATGAGTCCAGCCTAGATTATCAGGTCAGTCCATAAGTTCGTGCGTACTTCACACATAATTTCACTTTTGAACGATTTTTGCATACAGAAAATTATTCGCGGAATATAACGGAACTATTTATATTTTCATTGATATATTGTGCATTTAACAAGTGATTTTAATCGCGGATAGAAGCACGTATTGTTAAAAAATAAAATGGAATCTTCGAACGCGTATAAGAGGCATATTTTGTATTTTTTTTATAAAAGTGTTAAAAATGCAGCAACTTCTGGTGCAGTAATAAACACTGTTCACGGAGAGGATACCGTGAGTGTAAGGATTGCGCAAAAGTGGTTTTCAAAACTCCGAAGTGGTAACTGCGACGTGGATGATGCTCCGCGCGCTGGTCGTCCTGAAGCCTTTAACTCCTACGCCTTGCTCGAACTCGTGGGAACTGAGCCAAATTTGACAGTCGATATGATAGCTCAGAGATTAAATTCATCGCATGGAGCAGTTCACAGGCATCTGGTTCAGTTGGGAAAGGTTTCAAAGCTGGGAAAATGGGTTCCGCATAGACTTTCCGTCGCCAACCTTCAGCAGGGAGTGAATGTGTGTTCTCAGCTGCTGCAACGGTTTGTAAATGAAAGTTTTTTTAACCGTATCGTTACTGGTGAAGGAAAATGGATCCTTTACAATAATCCTGTTTGCAAACGCCAATGGTTAGATAAAGATGAAACACCAGAACCGTCTATTTGGTGGGATATGGCCGGTATTGTTTATTATGAACTTCTGGAACCAAACCAGACGATAACTTCTTCTTCTTAATTGGCGCTATAACCGCTTACGCGATTTTGGCCGAGTTTAACAAAGCGCGCCAGTCGTTTCTTTCTCGTGCTAACCGGCGCCAGTTGGACACACCAAGTGAAGCCAAGTCCTTCTCCACCTGATCTTTCCAACGCAGAGGAGGCCGCCCTCTTCCTCTGCTACCACCAGCTGGTACCGCATCGAATACTTTCAAAGCCGGAGCGTTTGTATCCATTCGGACGACATGACCCAACCAACGTAGCCGCTGGATCTTTATTCGCTGCGCTATGTCTATGTCATCGTAAAGCTCATACAGCTCATCGTTCCATCGTCTGCGATATTCGCCATTGCCAACGTGCAAAGGTCCAAAGATCTTACGCAGAATCTTTCTCTCGAACACTCCAAGCGTCGCTTCATCGGATGTTGTCATCGTCCAAGCTTCTGCGCCATACGTTAGGACAGGCATGATGAGAGTCTTGTAGAGTGTTGGTTTTGTTCGTCGAGAGAGGACTTTACTGCTCAGTTGCCTACTTAGTCCAAAGTAGCACTTGTTGGCAAGAGAGATTCTACGTTGGATTTCAAGGCTGACATTGTTATCGGTGTTAATGCTGGTTCCTAAATAAACGAAGTCTTTTACAACCTCGAAATTATAACTGTCTACAGTGACGTGGGTGCCGATACGCGAGTGCGCCGACTGTTTGTTTGAAGGCAGGAGGTACTTCGTTTTGTCCTCGTTCACCACCAGACCCACTCGCTTTGCCTCTTTATCCAGTTTGGAGAAGGCAGAACTAACAGCGCGGTTGTTAAGGCCGATGATGTCAATATCATCGGCATACGCTAACAATTGTACGCTCTTATAAAATATTGTGCCTGAGCGATTAAGTTCTGCGGCTCGTACGATGCTCTCCAACATCAGGTTAAAGAAGTCACACGACAGCGAGTCACCCTGTCTGAAACCTCGTTTGGTATCAAACGGCTCGGAGAGGTCCTTCCCAATTCTGACGGCGCTGCTGGTGTTGAGCAACGTCATCTTACATAGCCGTATTAGTTTTGCGGGGATACCAAATTCAGACATAGCGGCATACAGGTAACTCCTTTCCGTACTGTCGAATGCAGCTTTGAAGTCGACGAAAAGATGGTGTGTGTCGATTCTTCTTTCATGGGTCTTTTCCAAGATTTGGCGTATTGTGAATATTTGGTCGATGGTAGACTTTCCAGGTCTGAAGCCACACTGATAAGGTCCAATCAGTTGGTTGACGGTGGGCTTCAGCCTTTCACACAATACGCTCGCTAGAACCTTATAGGCGATATTTAGAAGACTAATCCCGCGGTAATTGGCACAAATTGCAGGATCGCCCTTCTTATGGATTGGGCAGAGCACACTTAAATTCCAATCGGCAGGCATGCTTTCATCCGACCATATTTTGCATAGGAGCTGATGCATGCACCTTACCAGCTCCTCGCCGCCATGTTTGAAAAGCTCAGCCGGCAGTCCGTCGACGCCCGCGGCTTTGTTGTCCTTTAGCCGTGATATCGCTATTCTCACCTCGTCATGATCGGGTAGCGTAACGACAATTCCGTCGTCAACGATTGGGGTATCGGGATCTTCGCTTTCTCGGTGACATGCGCCGCTGTCACTGTTTAATAGGTTCGAGAAGTGTTCCCTCCATAGTATAAGATTGCTCTGTACGTCAGTCACCAGTTCGCCGTCTTTGTTCTTACAGGAAAACGCCCCGGTCTTAAAACCTTCTGTAAGCCGCCGAACTTTCTGGTAGAATTTTCGGGCGTTGTTCCTGTTGGCCAGCATCTCAAGCTCTTCGCACTCACGTATTTCGGCCTCTCGTTTCTTCTGTCGGATAATACGTCTCTCTTCCTTTTTCAGCTCTCTGTAGCGATCCCACATGGCTCGCGTTGCGCCCGATCGCAGCGTGGCTCTATAGGCGGCATCCTTTCTTTCTGCGGCAGCATGACATTCCTCGTCGTACCAATTGTTTTTTCGGGCTCGCCGGAATCCGATTTCTTCTTCGGCGGCGGTACGTAGAGAACGAGAAATGTTGCTCCATTGTTCGTGGATGCCGGTTTGTTGGGCAGTACTCACTGAGAGCAGGAGTGAGAGTCGAGTGGCGAATCTTCTGGCTGTCTGTTGTGATTGCAGCTTTTCGATGTCGAACATTCTTTGCGTAGGTAGATGCACGTTTTCTGCTGCACAGAGGCGTGTGCGCAGTTTGGCTGCAACAAGGTAGTGATCCGAGTCGATGTTGGGTCCCCAGATCGTACGTACATCTAATACACTAGAAGCGTGTCTTCCATTTATCACAACATGATCGATCTGGTTTCGTGTTTTTCGATCAGGAGACAGCCAGGTGGCTTGGTGTATCTTCTTATGCTGGAATCTGGTGCTGCAGACTACCATGTTTCGGGCCCCGGCGAAGTCGATCAGCCTCTGTCCGTTACCGGATGTTTCGTTGTGCAGGCTGAATTTTCCGACTGTGGGACCAAAAAACCAGACGATAACTGCTGACTATTGTTCTCATCAGCTATCAAACCTGAATGATGCACTTAAAATAAATCGATCGTCTCTAGTGAATAAACGCAAAGTTTTGTTTCACCACGACAACGCAAGACCTCATATCGCAAGGCAAACATTAGGCAAGCTGAACGAGCTCGGATGGGAGCTAATGCGGCATCTACCATACTCTCCGGATATTGCACCTTGTGATTATCACCTTTTCCATGGACTTCAATTCCATATGAGTAAGAAGAACTACTCCTCAAAAGAAGCTATAAAACGGGATATCGAAGCGTATTTTGGCTCCAAGGACAACAAGTTTTTGAGCAGGGAATTAAAAATTTGCCTAAACGTTGGGAAGACATTGTAAATAATTAAGGAAAATATATTATTGATTAATAAATTCTTTAAACATCTTTTTTATTAATTTTAAAACCACCTTTAAAAAACGCACGAACTTATGGACTGCCCTTATACTTATGGGATTCCCTAACGTGTTGAGAAGGTTGGGCAGTCATTTGCCAATTTAGAGGTGATAATTGTTAATAGAAGGGCTTTTAGAGCCGTTTGGCTATCTGAGAGTAGGTACTTACCTCTCATTTTCCTACAAAGGCATTCTCCCATACACATTTCAATGGCATGCATTTCTGCCTGGAATATTGTTGGGTAGAGTCCCATCGGAATCGACTTTTTTTTGACACTGATAATATTGTCTCTTTTGCTCGTAATAAAGTTGATGGTACTCATCTCTGTATTTTTAGGGAACTTAATCTATCGTCGAATTCTTGGTATCGTTTTCGGTACAGGCAATTTAAATTTTTCTATCACTCAATGTCATTTAAATCAACGTTGCTGGAAATATGTTTATCAATATTCCCAAGTTATAAACCGGAAAGTTCATAAAAACTAATAATCATCATTTTTGTATTAAATCCATTTTTTAGAAGAATTCAATTGCCTTAATACATTTTAATTATATTCTTCGTGTTGAGAATAATGTTAAGTCAGGTCTGAGAGCATTTTGGCACTTAATAAAATCCAACAAGACCTGCGCAAGTGTACTAAGTGCGGTTCGTCTGGATGATAAAGTAACGAACTCTACTAACATAACGAACACATAATACTAATACAATACCATGGGTATGTCACAAGTGTATCTGTGGCCTAGGTGCTATGTCGTGGAGACAAATACTTCATTGTGAAGGGAATGTGAGACCGCGAGCATGTATTATCATGCGGAGGTTGATCGAACACACGATGTTAAAAGAGCTATGCTTTGGAAATATCGTTGTTGCAAAGATAAAGTACTTGAAAAGTGGGAACAGTGTCGAAGCTTTCATAGTTTCGGCCTACCTACCCTACGACTCTTTACAGCCACCTCCTTCGAGGGAGCTAAGAGAAGTGGTCAAGTATGCAGAATCCCATAATCTGGGGCTAATAGTGGGCTGTGACACGAATTCACAGAGGTCTCAAGTTACTAGATTTTATCCTGTCATCCGATTTGGTCATTCAAAACACTGGTAACAAAAAACTTTTGTGACAAAAAGAAGATAAGAGGTGATTGATTTAACACTTACCAATAGGTCAGTTGGAAATCAAATCAACCGATGGCGAGTTTTGGAAGAGAACTCACTTTCTGATCATCGTCTTATCGAATTCCGACTGGGAATTGATACAATATCAATACCTTCTGGTAGGAATCCTCGAAATGTGGACTGGGACAGGCATGATGAGCTTGTAACAGAGCGATTACCAAACCTGAAAAAACTCAAATCAGTAGAAATGATAGAAAAACTCAAATCAATAGAATGATTGAATCAAATGCTTTGAGGAACTGTGCCCACTCAGGCAAAGTAGGCTGGGGAAAGCGGTTCCTTGGTGGAACCCTGATCTTCTTAATAGGGCCTTAAAGATCCAAACAGAAGAGGACTGGGCTAATCATCGACTTATACAGAGAGAATATAAGAAAAAAGTACGGAAAGCCAAACTTGAATCCTATAAAAATTTCTTTAGTAACGTCGAAGAAATGACGGTTAGGTAAGGTTAGGTTAGGTTGGTATGGTTGCCCAGGGAGTGAGCGCACTTGGACGAAGATAGATTCGTCCGTTGTGATACCATTGTGAGGTGAGGTGAAAGGGAAAGACCGATGGGATGCAGGGAGAGGGCGGGGAGAGGTGGTGATGGGATGGTTAGGAGCGTGCGGATTACGAACGATGACTATGTTTGCCCCGCCAGAGCAGGGCAGCTAAGGAGAAGGTGCTGAGATGATTCCACCTCATCCTCCATACATCCAGCGCAAAGAGGACTCGAGGTGATTCCAAGTCTCCCAGCATGCATCTTTCGCGCAATGTGTCCTGTGAGAGAACCCACTAGATTGAAGAGCTGATATTTTGTCAGCCTCAGAATCTCGCCCGAGCGCCTCCGGTCCGCACGTGGCCAGAAGGATTTCGCGACCTTACACGTTTTTGTATTTGCCCAGCGCTCGGTGAGTTGGTGCGATGCCCATCTTTCCAGGAACAGACCGCAGGTAGTCAAGGGGGATCCCAATTTTCTCCCTTCGCGGGGAAAATCACCTCACATGTCACCTCAAGACAAGGTCTGGCCAGCTCATCCGCCTCACAGTTTCCCACAATGTCGCGGTGACCGGGAACCCAGATGAGGCTGATATTTACTTTCTTGACTGTTAGTACGCATTTGAGCAGCCAATCAGCTGCCTCCTTGATTGCGGCTACCTCCGCCTGGAACACACGGCAGTGGTCCGGTAACCTGAATTTGAGTCTGATGGGGAGCCCCTCGCAAAAGACTCCTCCGCCAACCTTTCCTTCCAACTTCGACCCATCCGTTAACAAGTTCACCAGGCCCTGCCCCCAAGTGTAGCCCTCCGTCCACTCTTCCCTTGACGAGATGAGAGTGGAGAATGTTCCGGTTGGACTAAACAAGGGTCTGTTGACAGAGGGATGAACTCGAAGTTTCTAAGGATGCTTGAGTGCCCATAAGTGAGGTTGAGCTTATAGCTCCAGCGTCTCAGTCTGATTGTGGTACGTGTAGCGGCAATTCTGCCTGCGATGCCTACGGGTACCACATTTAACATTGCGTTAAGCGCCAGAGTAGGAGTCGTTCGAAGCGCCCCATTAATTCCAATGAGTGCCGACCTCTGAACTCTCTCCAGCTTCTTCACCAATGTCGTCTTCTCTAGTGAGTTCCACCAGACTATGACTCCATATAACAAGATAGGCTTTACAATAGTATTATATAGCCAGAAAACAACTCTAGGCGAAAGGCCCCATCTTTTGCCAATTGCGCCCTTGTACCCATACAAGGCGATTGTTGCCTTCCTCACTCTTTCCTCAATATTGGGTTTCCATGTAAGCTTGCTGTCAAGGATAATACCTAGGTACTTCACCTTATCAGAAAGCATCAGAGGAGCGCCCCCTAGTGAGGGAAGTTGAGCTCTTATATTTCCTCGTAAATAGGACGAGCTCCGTCTTAAGAGGATTCACCGACAGGCCACAATTCGTGTTTGATATTTATTTTTTGAGGATAATATCTTTAAAATTTTGGCCGTAACTAAGCCATAATTCGCTTAGCCGTAAATACCAATTTTGAATGCCTCGCTGGAGGGCTTCGGTGGATATCTCGTGGATAACGTTAGTAGTGTTGACTTCAAATGCCTTAATCGAAGCTGGTTTATCCAAAAAGCATTTAGACTTTATCTACCCTCAGGAATAAAAGTCCAAGTGTGTGATATCACACGATCTTGGGGACCAATCCACTGCTCCGAGACGAGAGATAAATTGCTCACCGAAACGACGACGCAGTAAGTACATTGCTTCACGGGCTTCAACTTCCGGCATCAAAAAATCGTTTATTATGTCGCGATAGCGTTCGCCATTCACTGTTACATTGGTGCCAGCCTCATCTTTGAGGAAATATGGGCCGATGTTTCCTCCAGCTCATAGACCGCACCGAACGGTTGTTTTCAATGGAAGTAATGGTTATTCTTAAATGACTTCGGATTACTCGTGAGCCCAAATACGCAATGTAGTTATTGACGTAGCCGTTAAACCAAAAATGGGCGTAATCATAGAGCATCGATTTTCATAATACAGTTGTACGATTTGTAAACGTGGTAGAGGCGAGGGTCTTTCCATTATGAAATGTCAATGAATACTGAAAAAAAATGTATGTATGTAAAATGTCTATTGGAAAAAGTACCTCCAATCTGATCACTCTTTATTAATTAAATAACTCTGAGCAGAAAACTTCAGTCATGAATATGTCTAATTTTTTCCAGCTAACATGATTTTGTAACAGGGCGTTTACAGTGAATATTGTATGGAATCATTTTCGTCTGGACTCCAAGTTGATTGCATATACCCTTATTTCCCGAAATCTTTGACACTGTGTCACATATAATACTTTTGTGTAAACTCGGCTGTCTTGGCTTTCACTCGGTTTTCTTTTTATGGTTAAAATCTTATCTAAGGGAAAGGTGTTGTCTGGTTACAATTGAGAGTGAATATTCTGTTCCATTCATTGCCACTTCTGGGGTACCTCAAGGTAGTATTTTGGGGCACTACTTTTCGTCTTATTTATAAATGATATGGAAAGATGTTTTTTATTTACCAGGCACCTATGCGGTCGACTTAACATTTTTTGCCTCAATAGAAACCCAGAGTATGTGCTTAGACTCCAGGCTGACGTTAAAGAACCCTTTAAATTAAAAAAAAAAATTCAAATCCCTTACTCTAAATCACCTGATATTCTACAATCGTAATATAATATCTCTAATAATGTCCTCTAATCTGTGCATGAGATCAAAGACCTTGGTATTATTTTCGACTCTAATTTTTCTTTCTTTCAATTAGACCCAAATCTCAGACCCTTACTCGATGAAATTACTGTTTACCGCGTTTGATCAACATGGGTTGGAATATGCGTCATTTATTTGGAGACCTTATCACCAATTTGCTTTCCCAAGAGCAGAACGGGTACAAAATATGAGTCTTAAATTTTCCCTAAGATATTTAAATTTTTCTGTCCCATTTCCCTGTTATAGCTCCCGCTTGTTATTAATTGGATTAAAGTCGCTTGAGTACAGAAGGTCCATTCTATAGCTTTTTTTGTGTTTAATTTAATTCAATGTGACATGGATTGTGCGTTTCTTTTGCAACGCATAACTTTCTTATTCTGACGAGATCTTTACGAAGCTCTTACCTTTTTTATCGCAAGATATTCAAAACGAATTTCGCGTCCAATGCGCCTGTTGCTTGGTTGTTTTGATCAGGTTGTATTCTAGTTATAATTCGTTTTATTTGTTGTTTTATTAATAAATGTTTTCTGTTATTAGCACTAAGTCAATAGTGAATAAGAACTGCGGTTTTTTTTTTTAATAAAATTAAATAAATAATGCATTTTCATTGTTGAGCCGACGGTATTCTGTCGATTTCTAATAATACGATACAGGGTCCTTTGTTTTGATATCAGAAAGAAATTATTTTTAATTATAAGCTTTTTGAATATTTCCATTTTAATTATACATTTTTAATCGAATTATATTTACTATTATATGTATTTTAATAGATTTAAAGGTGATCTGCCGGAAGAACGCCACATGAAAGTGGACAATAAAAATTTTTACTTCGATATTGGACAAAATAATCGTGGCGTTTACATGCGCATTAGTGAGGTAAAAATATTTCAAAGACGAGTAATAATTTAAGCATACTCAATAATGATCTTTTTTGATCGATTTTAGGTAAAAAGTAATTTTCGTACTGCTATAACTGTGCCAGAGAAATGTTGGCTACGTTTTCGTGACATTTTTAATGATTATTGTGACAAAATGAAGAAATCGTCCGACACATCGTCTATCACTGCCGATAATAATATTCAAACTCCTGCAAACAGTCTAAAATAAAAATAGCGGCATAAAAATAAATAAAACAATTGTGGAGAGCTAAAAGTTGAAGAAAAAGTTATTTTTAACCAACAAAAAGGAGAATAAACAAAAAAGTGAAGCAAGATATATTTTATTAAAAATCCATACTTATTAAATTAAATCTTATTTCATGTTGGAATTTAATAAAAAATTAAAGAACAGAGAACTAGTTACTACTATAAATGTTAGATTAATTGATAACAAAAATGGAGGACACCAGTTGCGTTGATTAGAGGCTGCTCTAAAAGCGACGAAGTTGGTAGAATTTAAATTAACAGTCATGCTTTCTGAACTTTCTTGAACTTTTGAAGCCAATAGTAATTCTTTATATTATCATTTAGATGCTACATATGCAAACCCGCGCAGTTCCAAATAGTACCTATAATATATGGCAACAGATGTAAAATCTAAACTCTTATATTCATTATTTGATTTTCATATATATATATTTTAAGAAATGTACGATAGTTTTAACAATGCTATTATTTTATTCTAAAACAAAACTTTAACTGAATACAAACCCACACATATTAGAAAAATATTTTTGGTAAAAATAAAGTGGAAAGCTATTTCAAATATTCAGTGGTAATAAAAGGCCTGTTGTAAAAGAGATAAATATAACATATTAGAAATTATAAAATAATAGAATTAAAATAAAGTGATAATATTATATCAAAAAAAATTATAATTTAAGTTTTATGTTACTTCTAGCTTTTTGAAATCTTAAGTGTTTACATGTAATGAGAAAAGAAAACACAGAATCAAATTCTAAATGTGTAAAAATATATATTTTAAATTGTTTTAAGTAATTATAATTGTTGATTTAAAATTCTTGAAAATTTAAAGAGTAAAACAAATAAAACCAGAAAAATCTGTGAATGCTGCACCATTAACAATATTGTATTATATGCAAACGTAAAATAGAACAAAATGTTAAATAACTAAATTAATAAAAATAATTTAAAACAGAAATAAATTAAAGTGAAATTTAATGTGTAACTCGTAAATGTTAAGATCAATAGTATGTCAAAAACGGATATTTCAGACCAAAAAGTAAAAATAAAATAAATAAAGAAAACAGAAAGTTTTGTTAAACAGTAAAATAATCATTTCCGTGCAAAATGTTAAAAAAGTTTCTTAACAGTTATCAGATGTAGTATATCAAAAATTACTACGAACAATTTGATGGTACACACAGGGGTATAATATTACTGCTGTGGCAACTTCTGGTAGAAATTGCAACAGTCGATTTTTATTTTTAACGAATGAGAGCGGTTCATATTGTGCTCCCGTTATTTTTCCCATGCCGTTAATTTTTTCATTCCAACAAGACTTTCCTTCAGCGTGGTAATTAAAGACAAAAGTTCTTAATTAGTTGTAAAATTGGGCACTTATGTTTTGACCATTAATAAAATTTTTGTAATAAACTGTGAAACGTGTTATCATTCACGCACCAAAATTGGTGACCCCGCATTAGAACATTTTAATAAAAATGCGTTAGTGGGTGTGAACTTTAACAAAATGCCTAACTACGAGGAGCTCTCAACAGAGATTTAGTCGCTTAAAATTCAATTGAACGTGGCATTGGCAATCGGGGCACAACAATCGGCAGGTCAGATCAACTCATCTACATAAAGCCAAATAACATCGATCTTGGAAATCAAATTCACGTAGTTTTGCAAAATCATCGTAGAGTCACCCTTTGAGCCCCGAAAAGTAACCTGGAACAAGTCAAAGTACTTGCACACAGTTGCAAACTTATCAAACAAATTCGCATTGAAAGTAAGGGAATTGCTTCTAGAATCATTCTGCGATGACAAGTATGACAAATTGAAGCTACAACTCTTCAATTTACTCCGAGTCTGCGACTATTAAATTTGAGAAGTTGATTTCAAACGAACCGCTAGGTGATATGAAGCATTCTCAGGCACTACACAAAATAAAGTCACTCGCTTCGAAAGATGTTGGAGACGATTTCATCATAAACTTAAAGTTAAAAAAATTGCCGCAAACAACGAGAACAGTGTATATGTCTAGACCGGAAAAAACTCGACCGTTTGAAAGGATGCTGTAAGCAATACAACAAAAATTGGGCAAATTATACACACGGTTAAATGCAATCGAAACTTAGAACCGGACGACACGTCGACTGCGTGGCCGTTCATCCAGTACCAAGCGGAACGAAAAAGAAAGGATCGATGACAATGATTTGTGTTTGTATCGCCAAAAATTAGGAGATCGTGCCAAAAAATGCCATTCACCTTGCTCATTTAACCTACAACCAAAAAACAAATTCGTGCGTTGTCATCGACACTATGCACGTCTTCAAAGCGCCTGTTCATACACGATCTGCTATCTGAGCATGATTTCCTAATCGACTCAGGTGCTGATCACTCAATCCTAAAACTGAAAACTGAACTCTACGCAGTAACTACAATAAAATCAATACAGAGGAGTACGCACATTACTACGTCGCAAACCGATCGCCGATACAAACATATGGTAAACATATGCCTTGGATTGAGACGCGAATTTTCATGGAATTTCTCTATACCAGATTGCTCATTATCAATAATCGGTGCAGACTTTCTAAACGAATATGGTTTTCTTGCAGACATCAAACGTAAACTGGTAATCGATCCATTGACTGGAGCGTCTTCCGAAGGTGACGATTTCACCTCAGGTAACTACGGTCGATGCAACTAACAATTTTTTATTTCTTTTATCTGAGTTTAAGGAATTACTTGATGATAAAGCCTCTTGCGAGTTAAAGAACGAGCTAATGTAACGCACTTCATCGAAACTACGAGACCACCGGTCACAGCAAAAGCAAGACGATCATCACTAGATGAACTAAAGATTGCTAAAAATAAATTCAACGAACTGCTCGAACTCGGTATCTGCAGACCATCAAAGACCAACTACGCCTCGCCGCTGCATATGGTACTAAAAGGTAATGGGGACTGGCGTCCATGTGGTGACTAACGGCAGTTGAATTCACATACAAAAGCCGATAAAAATCCAATTCTTTACCTGCAAGATTTTCCAAATACCCTTTACGAAAGCGCATAGCCGCATCGACTTACGCAAAGGTTACCATCAAGTCCCAATCGAAGAGTCGCATAGTCCAAAACGGCCATCATCACCCCATTTGGCTTATTCAAGTATGTTTTTATGTCATTCGGATTGCGAAATGCGTCACAAGCATTTCAGCGATTAATTGACGAAGTACCACGGGGAATCGATTAGGTTTCTACGTACATAGATGACATTTTTATCGCATCCGAATCTTATGAACAGCACGTCGAACACATTCGAAACGTGTTGAAGCGCTTCTGTGACTATGGACTTGGATCATGGATCAACGCTGAAAAGTGTACATTTGCTACTAGCAAAATAATATTTTTAGGTCATGAAGTCACAGCTGAGGGTGTTAAGCCGCTACCTGAAAAGGTGGAAAAAATATTGTCCTTGAAAGAACCGACTATCGAAAAAGATTTAAAACGATTCATGTTAATGATTAATTTCTAACGTCGCTTTATTAGAAATGTAGCTGAAACGCAACAACGATTAGAAGTTTTAATTTGGAATAATAAGAAAAACGATAAGATACATATCTCGTGGACTGAAGATGCAAGACAGGCATTCCATCAATACAAGGAGCAGTTAGCAAATGCTTCGTTATTGGTTCACGCAGCTGCAAACGCTCAGCTAATTCTGGCAACGGAGGCCAGTTCAACTGCTATTGGAGGGGTTGTTCATCAAGTTGAAAACAACATTTGCAAACCGCTTGGGTTTTTCTCAAAATGGCTCAGCGACACCAAATCCCGCTATCTATCCTACGTTCGACAGAGTACTACTGGCGATTAATCGTTCAATAAAATACTTCGAGCACTTACTGGACGGACCCCACTTTGAAGTTTACTGAGATCACAAGCTACTGTCATTTGAATTCACTAAATTTAGCGAAAAAAATTATTCCACGTCGAGCAGCGTAATTAAGTTATATCAGTGAATTCACAACTACCACCATTCGCCACGTTCCAGGAAAGAACAACGTAGTTTCTGATTTGCTCTCAAGAATAGACTCTATTGAACTAAGAAACAATAATTTTGAAGAAATGGCCGTCGAAGAAGAAAACGACATGTCACTCTACTCACTACACAACAACAACATTACAAGTTTTCAACTCAGTCAAATCACAATTCCTGGTACTAGTACTGAACTAACATGCGATATTTCTGGTAACCGTATCCGCTCTTTTGTTCCTAACATATTTCGAATCCCGTTATAGGCAAACTCCACAGTCTAAGTCACCCAGGAGTACGTGCTACCACGAAGCTGATTCAGCAGCGATTTGGTGGGCCAACATGCGACGAGATTGCAAGCAGTTTTTGCGTAATTGCCTTGCATGTCAGAAAGCTTAAGTTCATCGCCACAAACGATCGTCAGTCGAACATTACAACACCAGATGTGACCGCTTTGACCATATCAACAATGATCTTGTTGGGCCACTACCCGAATCTAAAATCAGTTTTTATACATCCAGAGATGCTGAAGCCAAGGTCCGTTCTCGTCCGTATTAGCGGCCATAAAACACAATTGCAAGCCCCATTGAACGGCCCATTTAAAGTTTTAGAACACAGAGTTAAGCACTTTAAGGTAGACATCAATGGCGAGCATAAAATTGTTTCAACTGATCGCCTTAACCCTTTCAATACTGACGGGGCACATATGTCCCAATGAGTGTTTTCGTTTTACTAAATGCCAAATATTTCTTTGCATTGCTGTGTATTTTCTCCCATCAGTTTTTTACGAGATATACCATCAATTATGCTCCGTATGACCCGTTATACTTTGTATTTTTCTCTACACATGTTTTGGACAAACGACAATTATAGATCTACTGAGTGTTCATTACGGGTGGGACAATGTTTTCCCAGGACATTTTCTCAATTCCTAGAAATAATTTCTTTATTTATACAAGAGGATATACTATTTAGATCACTAGTAATAACTTTTCATGGTTAAATATTTTTTCCCCTTAAAAAAATCCGTATTGAAAGGGTTAAACCAGCGATTGTCGAGAACTTAATCGACAGACAAGCAATTAGCAGTTTCTAAACCTATTACAATCGAAACCTAGCCAATCAAATCTACAAGATCGGGTCGTCGAATCAAACTTCCTGCTCGATTGTGTAATTAGCGGGGGAGTCTTGTGGCAACTCTTAACGAACAGCAGCGGTTCATATTGTTATTGTTATTTTTCTCATTCCGTTAATTTTTTCATTCCGACAAGACTTTCCTTCAGCGTGGTAATTAAAGATAAAAGTTCCTAATTAGTTATAAAATTGTGCACTTATGTTCTGAACATTAATACAACTTTTGTAATAAAAACGGAAAACGTGTTATCATATGTACTAAATGGACGCAACAGTTTAATATAAATACTAATAATTATTATTAATGGTATTTATAAAACTTAAAATAATTAGGTAATGAATAATCGAACTGGCACAATTACGTACCGGATACTGTGGCAGGTTAGGTTTCTACCTGCTCAGGATCGACCCTGACCTACTCAATGTATGTAGGTTAGGGTGTCCCAGGCTACAAGGGGGAATTTTTTTTTTCGGAATTTCAATACGCATACCCTTTATTTTTTTCCATTTGACTCTAAAAACTTAAATATAAAATATTATTGAGATCGGATGCCATTAACCCGTGCCGACTTGATGTCAAACTTTAAGTTTAAAAGTTAGTATGAAAGCTATAGGCTCACAATAGAGAAAAGTTTAATTGAATTTTTAGATTAATTAAATAAATAAAAATAAAGCACATATTTCATATTTATTTTCTTTTTATTATAAAAGGGACATCAACCATCGAATTTACTATTCAAAGTTTGCTTTTTACAGTCGGGATATACCTGTCTGTGTTCTTGTACGCAACGTAATAAAAATTGTTTTTGCTCCTCTTGAACAGTGATCAAACCATGGAAGTCTTGCATTAACTTAACCGCTCTTTCTGCCGTATCATTAACTGCTTTCAGTCCTAGCAGCTTCTTTTTAGCCTGTAGAAACGAATCATCATTTGACCACGAAGAGGGGCACTTGTTCAGAAAACTGTCGGCAATCTGGAGTCGATTAAACAGGAACTTGCTTTTGACAGAGACGAAGTCATCAATGTTTCTCTCTGAAATTAAAACAGATAGATCAGTTATCAATTATGCCTATTAGCAAACTTAGTCATAGTACAAAATCAAAGCTTAATTAACGTACCAAAAAGTGGGCCACAGAGTTCTTCTTTGGATGGAATGTAACGTTTATTGTGGGCTGTTGGGTGTTCTCTAGTTAAGTTAGCAATCATTTTTACTTTAGTTTCTAGATCGAAACCATCATCAAATAAAGCCAGAATAGATACTTCATCTGTCAAATACCACCATTTTTCATGGCCTTCAAAAACACAAATCCTGATACGAGCCTGGTGCATAGCACCTGGAGGCCGAATCTTATATTTCTTCTCTGAATCTCGATTTCTTTGGTTTATTCAGTTTTGTAGAATTCTAGCAGCTTGCCAATTTCCAAAACATTAAAACAAGATAGCTTTCCTGTACAGCTTTGTTTTCTCTCGGGTTCGATATTTTTCCAGTTTCCTCGGAATTTCTTGAATAATGGGATGTCTGGGCTTGTAGTTACTTGACTTATTTTCGCTTCAAACATGCCTTTAAGTACTAATTCGTAAACGTGATGACGGCAAGCAAAAATAAGCACTTCTCTTCCCAGTTTTTGTTCGAGAAGTATACATGCTCCATTTATGCGGCCTGTGTTAGAAGCAGTAGTATCCCAACAGAGAATCTGTGCTTTGTCTTCAAGGTTCCAGCTCGTAATAGCATCCCAAACTGCGTCTGCCTGTTCCCTTTCTGTCGAGCTATCCAATTTAGGAACAGCAATAATTTGTTCTTTATTATCGTACGTAATAACTACCGGTAGGCGTTCTTCTTTACTTTTACGTGAATCTAGAGCTGGCAACAGTTTTCCGTCCCAGTGGACAGTTACCGTGTCCGGGACTTTGTTTTGAAAATCAATTTTTATAGCTTCAACCCGTTCTTTTCGCATTTCCGTACAAACTCTCTGGATGGAAGACTTGCTTATGGGGAATTCATCCGTATTGTGCCCCAGAGCCTCGATAGTAGCTTCAATTATAAAGACAGAATCCCTCACACTTAACTGACACCTGTCTAATGCGGCAACTAACTTGGGAGTTATGATATTTTTCCGCATAGAAGTTTTATCGGGCTGAGAGGAGGCTTCTCTTGCGCTGGGCCTAATTTCTTCTAATTCTATTATTTCAGAATCAGAAGATGACTTTTCTAGTGGTGGTTCGCAAGATGATGTTGATGGTGCTAAGGATGCAAAATTTTTAGCACGTCGCTTTTCCTCCTCGATGATTCTAAGGCGCGTCCTTTCCTCTTTTTTTTGTTAGTTTTTTGTCCACTCCGGCTAAGTGACCGGGCCGACCTGGTTCTCTTTGGCGCTGCAAGAAGATCTTATCTTCATTTATTTTAATCGATTGAAGAGCATTGGCATGTGCGATGTCAAACAAATTGTTTAAGTTTGAAACAAACTCCTGTTACGCTGTTCAAACACTTCTAGAGTTTTTTTCGCATTTTTTTGCAATTCTCTCCAAACTTGGTATAAGTTAACTAGTTTCTTAACACAGTTAGATATTTATCTGGTCGGTATACGTGCCTTTTCCCAATAAATAATACACTCACGAATTGTGAGATTTGCACTTTCATTGACACTTAAGTTCACTTCACGAATATTATAGAACAAAACTGCCAGTACTTGCCCGTTAGAGGGAAGTTTAGAACCGGTGATTTGATGTTTTACGTCCCCTATTAAAAATATCTCCTTTTTGGAACTTCGAAACTCCACTGACATGTAGACCACAAGAAAAAAACGCGATTACTAATAAACCAAACAAGTAATTACACGCAATCAATCCGACACTTCGCGCGCGCAGTACTATACAAGTACCGTTAGGTTTCCGCGCAACTCGGCACGGGTTGCCGTGATTCTAAAGAGACGAAACTTTATTTTTTGATGTTTTGAGACCATTCAAACAAAATAAGAGGGTATGCGTTAAAAAAAAACACTTTAATATTTTTTGGGACACCCTAATGTAGGTATGTTCGGCTTTTGATGGTACCCCGTATTAAAGATTGTCACTTCAGCGAGAATGGTTATTGGGAATGAGTATGATGTTGCACCAACAACTGGGTTGACAGACGTGCTTTTAACATGTTATTAGATGAGCTCAACTTCAATTGGCGGACGCACTGAGATTTTTTGGGGGAAAGTGGATTCCAATGTGCCTTGATAAAAAAGTTCTGGGAATATATTCAGAAAATTACAAGTTTATTCCTCAAAAGTGATATTATTTCCCTCAAAATACATCCCATCGAAGAGTTTATCTTATATTTTTTCTTTGATACACAGTTTGGATAATTTAAGTAGGCTGCTAATTTTTTGATCTGCCACATTTCTAATTTGAAAATGATGCTGAACCTAAACAATTCATTCATGTTCTGCTAAGTGCAGGGCAGTGGCAGTGAAATGAGTATGAGGAATAACGTAGCTAGCGAGTGAACGTTTAAACCTTTGCATATTCGGCTTTGGCCATAAGGCCTTTCAACTAGTTGTTCTGTTGTCATTAGCCTAAGTGCAGACTTCTTTGCAGAATTTTTTACTACTAGGTCTATTGGGTGGAGGTCAAGTATCTTGTCCAGTACTGTTGTGGGAGTGGTGAGCATTGCAATCGTTATACCCAGCTCTGAGACTCTTTGTACTTTCTACAGTTTGTTAGGGTATGCCTTCTTGTTCAAATTTGCCTACCATTCTAGAATGCCATGAAGCATTATTGGTCTTACTACTGCCGTATAAACCCAATGTGTAAGTCGTGGAGGTAAGTTCCATGTCTTACCGAGTATTTTTCTGCATGCGTATAAGGCATTGAGTGCTTTCTTCGTTCGTTTTTTCACATTGAGTTTCCACGTTAGTTTGCTATGCAGCATTACTCTTAGGTACCTAGTATATGTCTTAACCTGTAATGTAATACTGTCCAGACGAGGTGGGGTCTAGTTCGGAATCTTGTACTTCCTGGTAAACAGTACTAGGCACGTCTTCTCAGGATTGACTTTCAGTCCAGCTTCAACTGCCCACCCGCTAATTTCCTTGAATGCCTTTTCAAGAACTTGACTTATAGTTTTAGGCATCTTTCTGAGATGATAATAGCCAGGTCATCTGCATACGCAGTTAGCTTTGCTCATTTTAAGTAAGATCCTGTTTACTACCAGAGTGCATCATATAAAGGGGAGAGTACACCTCCTTGTGGTGTACCGCTATTAGCTCTCCGATACAAAAGATACCAAAGACCCCCACACTGCGCGACAAATCAATAGGTTGCCTATCCAGTTTTACATTGATGGATGTGTGTCAATTGACCCCAGACTCTCAATCAGTGCCTCCTTCGACACATTGTTGAAAGCTCCAGATATGTCAAGAAAGACTCCAATCGCGTATTCACAGCAATGTATGGCCATTCTTATCTGCAATACACAGACGCAGAAGTCTCGCCAAGAGCTCCTTTTGGTCCTCCTAATCTCCTTTTTTATAACCTGCGTAGTACGTTACATTCCCTCCAACACTCATCACAATCTGCAAGCTTAGCTAGCTTCAGAAATTCTCTAAGCTGTCTTCGTCTTAGACTTACCTCTGAGCCTTGTGAGCGAATAGGATTTTTGGTATGCAAGAAGAGTTTTTGAAGTTAGAAGTTTATAGCTGCTTTTATGTTTCTGCTGGAGAGTATTTGGGGGGATAAAAGAGTGTAATCGTTTCGCAAAATTTCATAGAGGTCCCAGCTTTTTTTCCTAGGATTCCTAAATGTTGCTTTTGCCTTCGGGATTTTGCCAGAAAACGTAAAACTAATGTACTTAGGATGTGAATAGGAGGGTTGCTGCAGCACTTTCCAGTTAAAGATATGTAGGTTATTACCGTAAAAGAGAGGGATATCCAAAACTTCTTCAGAACTTTGACCCTTAAAAGTCGGTATATTATCCCTATTAGCCAAACTTATATTGTTTTCTAATATATAGTTCAAAAGGCACTCACCAAGATCGTTTATATCCTTACTGCAGCATTAAAGGTGGTGCGAGCTTGCATCTACTCCTCCCCACTGATGAGCTTCTCTCATGAGGTGCCGTAGTTCAATTGGTAGTACTCCGACGTTATGGGCTATGTAGCAGCAAGCGAAGATCTTTTGTCCCTCGTTCCCCTCTAAGGCTATCACCGTCAGGTCATCCGTGCTTAATCTAAGGATAAAGTAAGAGTTAGTATTTTTCCTCACTAAGATGACAGATCTAGTCTTCCTTACTGTAGGTGAATAGAACAGTGGAAAATTGTTTGACTCTAATCCACATACCTTTTTGACGGAAGATATCCATGGTTCTTGGATTAGAGCCACATCGTAGTCACCTTCCTCAAGCGCAAGGAGGAGTTTTACCTATGCTGTCTTACTGTGGTGGAGGTTGATCTGCAGGTCTTTCCCTCCATTTGGATCAATGTCTTGTGCCATAGGAACGGCTATTTGCCGATTGCACCTTAGCACGAGGAATACACGGAATGTAGTCTCTGTCGACTATTTTCAGCTCCGAAGCATCCCACAGGCCCCTCAATATTAGAACCACTTCCTTTATTCATCTCAATGTCGTGTCGTCGTTGCATCTGAGCATATATAGCTATATACCTATGTACCAGCCTACGCCTTCAAAAGAGGGCGATGGTTTGTCGGGCTCATTGACCACTCTTGCAATGACGGCTTCTGAAATTTTGGTGTCAACCCGTTTCCACTGCTCCGCCCTCATCTGTTCATTAGGGTGATGAAGGTCAATCATGCCACGGTCGAATGCCGTTTGGCTATTTCACTGACCGCCAATGCCTTCTTCGACATCGTTGGCTGGCCAGCATCGTTCTTCATCTCCCCCATGGAAGTGACTGGCTGGTCCGCTAAGTTAACTGGTTTCTGCGTTTGCTGACGTTTGGCCTCGGGTTTTTCTTCATCCTTGGACCGCTTTCTTTTAGGCTCCTTCAAGCTCTTAGCGACTGCTTCTTCGTCGCGACTTTTTTTGTTTTGCGGGAAATGCTCTCTGCCTTTCGCTATTGTTGCGTTTGCCCATTTAAGGCCCTCCCGCTTCGTAGGCGAACGAGTAACCTTACCGTTCATGCGCAGTTGATTTAATTTGCTGCTTTATATTGAGCTAGAGCTTTCCGCCCCTTCTTATTGACCTATTTCATGGTCGCAAAATGCTGAAGGGAGACATGCATACTTTGCATCCTGTTTTTGCTAAGCCTGCTTTGCTTCCCCCATCCCTGCCCCCATACCAACCCAAAGTTTGAATACTTTGTTGTTAGCACAGAAACATGGGTGCGGGAAGCAAGATCTTGGATGAACTCACCATCTCTTCTGAAAAATTTAAAACACGAGATCAAATATCTTGAAGTAATTCTTAGCTTTAATTTTTCTTTCTCAAGCCACTATCAAATTTCTGTTTACCGCGTTTGATCAATATAGGTTGCAATATGCGTCATTTATTCGGAGACCTTATCACCAATTTGCTTTCCCAAGAATAGAACGGGTAAAACAGATGTTTCTTAAATTTGCCCTAAGATATTTACATTTTTCTGTCTCATTTACCTCCCACTTGTTATTAATTGGATTAAAGTGCCTTGAGTACAGAAGGTCCGTTATTCTGACGAGATCTTTACGAAGCTCTTACCTTTTTTATCGCAAGATATTCAAAACGAATTTCGAGTTCAATACGTCTAACAATTACTAAAATCAATTCTCTTCTTCGTTGAATGCACGATTCAATTCGCTAATGTAATTTTTGTTGTTTTGATCAAGTTTTATTTGTTACTAGCGTACCCTCGCCCGCTTCGCTAGACGATAAATTCAATGATTTGCTGAAAGAGAATAAAATTAATACGAAACAAAGCAAATTCTTTGATACAATTTCATTCGAACTTTATTGTAACACTTTTTGGTAGACAACGTTTTTGGTTTTTTCATCTTTCGCGTGAATAATGACGATGGTTTGCCAACTCGTGAGCAAGCTACATACAATTGTCCATGAGAAAAAATTGGGTATTCTAAATTAATACCGCACATTTGTAGAGACTGTCCTTGCGCCTTATTAATTCTCATAGCGAAGGCAAGGCGAATAGGGAACTGCAAACGTTTGAAATCGAATGGTAAATCCGCCGGAATCAGTGGAATTCAGGGTATCAAAATGTCTTCTCCTTTGTACTTCCCTTTCAAAATTGTTGCTTCGATAACGTTACCCATTAGCTTCTTCACAGCGAGTCTGGTACCGTTGCAAAGTCGGGGCACATTACTATTGCGCAGCATAATAATCGGTGCTCCAATTTTTAATCGTAAATTATGAGGTGGTAAGAATGGCAAATCGAGTGAGTTTAAGAATTCAGTTGGATAATTTACGACCTCATCTTGATCAGTAATAGTGTCCATTGACTTATACGCAACTATGTCACCAGGTATTTGATCTAAAATAGCTGAATTTATATCATTGACGTCCTAATTTGGTTTTTGTAATGTTGAACTATGTTTGGAAATACACTCTGTATCAATGCCTCTTTAGACTGTGCAAAAGTGCAGAAATTGTTAGGCAATGTTATCATTCCTGTTGTTTTTGAAAAAAGGTTTATTTTTTTTGGTTAAAAAGTGTTTTTTGAAGTTTTGAAAAACACTTCGCTCTAACAAATTTCTTCTCAGTTAATTGCTGAAAATTAAATATTTTGAAAAAACAATTTTTTTTTAATTTAACGTTTTTGAGAAAATTTTGTTCTTGAAAAAATTGCATACTTTTGTAAAAGTTTAAATTGATTTGTTAAAAAGGATTTTTTTCCGCTTTGAAAAACACCCCCTCGAAAAAATGTATTCTCTATTAATAGTGGAATATGAAATGCTTTGAAAACACCATTTTTTTTTAAATTTGGTAGGTTTTCAGAAAATTTTGTTTTGAAAAAATTTCATACCCTTGGAAAAATTTATTTTATTTTATTTGTTTAAAATTTTTGAAATTTTTGTTTTTGTAATTTTAGAAAAACATCTCTTCGAAGAAATTTCTTTTATCTTTTTGAGGAAAATTTGGTTTTGAAAAAATTTCATGCTTTCGAAATTTTTTTATTTTACTTTATTTCTTCAAAATTTTTGAAAACAATTTTTTTTATAATTTTTGAAAAACACCCCTTTGAAAAAATGTTTTCTATGTGTCATAGTGGTATTCCATTAACTTTTAGGATTATAGTCAAATACTTACAAATATCTACGCTTTCACAAATAGCAACAATAAACAAATTTCCTCAAAACCAAAAAATTTACTTTTTTCTAAAAAAATTCTAAACAAACAACGTAATAAATTTAGAATTTTGTGTTCACGAAAAAACAGTATTGTTTTTATTGTATCAACTGAAAACCAAAATGTTGCAAAAAATCAAAACAAAACTAAATAATTTTTTTGTGTTCATTTGGTCCATATGTTCCATAAAAAGTTGATATGGTAAATAATATGCAGGGTCTGATACACGCAAATTTCCATTGACCATTATAGTGACAAAATTATCGATCACCAATTCCAACAGGATTTCAAAATCAGAGTTGGAATGAGTTGTTGTGTGGTGTACTTCTGAAAAAATGAGAAATAAACAAAATAAATCTAAAAATTCGAATTCTAACTTTATCTTGTGCATGTTCTTATTACCTTTGAATTTTTCCAATGAAGCACCATTCATTTTAAATTTTCCAAGATTTTTTTTATCATTTCGGGTTTCTTTCCTTTTTCATTCGATTCCAACATTTGTTCATAGCCGAAAACATCGTTTGCAAACGCATTCATTTCCATATAGAATTGGTCAAAGAAAGCATTGCTCAATTGAATTGAAACATTATTTTCATAAATACTTAGGACCTTAACTAATGCACCTTGGTACATACCTAACGCAGATATTCATCGCGACCTTGACACCGATACTATTGATGAAACAATACAAAGCGCTAGCAGAAGACACATAAATAGACTATTAACACATACAAATCCTATGATGAGAAGACTACCAATTAAAGAAAAACCTACCCAAAGTCGGCTTAACCGTCAAACACCAACAGATCTTGCAAAATCCTTGTAATCAATTGTCAACTAATCGTATATGTCATTGTTTGTTAACCACTTGTTTTTAAATAATATGTATATATTTCTTCTAAATGAGCTTGGGGCATTGGCCCTTCAATATCACTCTCATTCCATCTTTTTGTAAATCAAATTACTTATTGTCTAACGACAGGTGTAATATTTTATGGAAGAAATAAAAAAAAAAAAAAATTTTCATTCGAATCATTTGAAATTTCTGTATACAATAACGAAAAATTCAAAAAAAGTTGTACACATAAAATGAATGTCAATTCGAAACTTACTTTAATCTAAGAATCGAGCAAGTTTTGTTTTGTACAATATTTTGATTTTTTCTTTTTTTTATATGAAGAAAATATTTAAAAGAAATTTTTTTTGCTAAAAACCTTCCCCTAGTGGATCCCTATAATATGAAAAAAGAACGAATAAAATTGGCCTCGTATCGGCCCAAAAAAATGCGTACAAACGAACATCATTTCATTTTTATATATATAGATTTTATTAATAAATGTTTTCTGTTATTAGCACTAAGTCAATAGGAAGTAGGAACAGTGGGTTTTTTTTTAACCCTAGAACGTCATCCTTATTTATTGTACACTAACGTCATCCTTCGTCATTTTGACTACGATGTATTTTAAAAAGCTGTAAAAAAAGTTGTCAACAAAAATAGGTATCAAAATTGATTTGTTATTTTTATTTAGATACTTTAAAATTAATATTTAACGAAACTCATAAAATTTTATTATTTTTTTGGCGTAAAATTAACATTGAATAGCCTTCTTTCAATTGGCATGGTTTTTTAAACAACTTATTATATAACATTTCAAATAAAAAATAAATCACATTTTTATCCATTAAGTCTTATAGTTTCTTATAAATAATACATTAAACTAAAAAAGGAACATTAGTTTTAAGATAAATTATTTCATATAAAGCATGAGTCACAAACTTCTATTTTGTGCTCGCCGCACAGCCTTTTCTTGCACTTTGCACAAACGACGTTTGTCATTCTTCGTTTAGCAGAAGGACAAAAGGCGCATATTTTTCTTTTTCCAGTTGAACTTTTTGGTATTTTGTTTTCAGATTCTGTAGATTTATTTATTTGAAGCTGATTCTCGATATCATTTCTCACAGTGGATGTTATTGTTGGCATAACAAGCCTGTCCTTTAGTTGCTCTTTTATGAGTTCCGCAAAAAGTTTTTTCATAAAATTAACGCGATTTAGTGGCTTTTGACCACCTTGAAACACATTATGGGTATAAATTATATATGAATTAATGAAAGCTATGTTTAAAATTCCGAAAAATTGACATAATGGCCATCTGTTAGTTTTTCTTAAACAGCTCATAACACTGCACATCTGATCGAATGTATCAACTCCTCCTTTGGTACTATTATAAAACTCCACCATGTTGCGTTTATTTGTATTGGAATTGATAGTGCCCTGTTCGTTACATGAGGATAAAAGATAAACCATTTTGTTTGGCTTCGGCTTATACGATAACAATGTTAAGTTGCTGTCGTAGCAAAACATGGCCGAACCGCACTTACGACCCCGAATATTTGGCAGGCTTATTCGGGATATACATCTTGAAACTGCACTTGCCTCGGAAAGCCAAAAGCTGTTCGTCCACTGTAAGGTATGGACCAGGACTGTAATTTTCCCTGCATTTTTTTACAAACATTTCCCATATTTTTCTGATGGGTGCGAATTTATCACCCACTAATTACAGGCGCAGAGATTTATCGTCGAACCGCAGGCAGGACATAAGAAATTGAAATCTGGCTTTGGTAAGAACGCTTGCGTAGATGGATCCAGAATAACACCTGTCAAATAATTCCTCCACAGATAAATGCTGATCCTTTTTAACAGCGGTCAACACCAATATACCCATAACTGCATATATTTCATTTGCATTTGTGTTACGTCGTTGTGTCTGATCCGTATTTGCTAGTAAGATTGATTGGCGTTGATTTATTTCAACATTTGTCCACTTTACAACTTCGTCGACGATATCTCCTGTTATGAACAGTTTGAAACAGTCGAACGGATCAATTACGTTTTTACACTGACGGGTAGGCCCTCGACTTTTATGTACGATATTTAGCCCATAATGATGAGTTGTACCTTTAACTGATGACCATTTATGACCATTTTTCCCTCGAAGTATAGTTTTCTCACATGTAATAACGTTATCTTCATCCTCATTAGTTGCTTCATCTGATGAGCTGGTGTTTGCAACGAAATCCTCTTCCTCAACTTCTGTGTCACAACCTATTTCACTGTCATCGCTTTCAAATTCATCGTTGCTATCACAACAAGAGAGAAATTTCTCAATTTGTTTATCTGTTAGTGATTGTTGATTAGCCATTTTAGAGTTACGATAAAATTATTCGTACTAAAAAAGTACCCCGTCAAAACTGGAAGTTACACATCTTTCGTCATTTTGACTACGGCAAAAAATTATAAGCGAAAAAAAAAAATACTTACAATGTGCGTTGTTTGCTGTACGTCTTCATCCACCAACAGCTTCTAACCAACTAACGCTATCAGAAAAATCAGACCAAAACAATCTAAAAAACCCGGTTTTAATTTTAAAATAAAATCGCGCGTAGTCATTTTGACGAAGGATGACGGAGCAGGGTTAATTAAATAAATAATGAATTTTCATTGTTGAGCCGACGGTATTCTGTCGATTTCTAATAATACGATACAGGGTCCTTTGTTTTGATATCAGAAAGAAATTATTTTTAATTATAAGCTTTTTGAATATTTCCATTTTAATTATACATTTTTAATCGAATTATATTTACTATTATATGTATTTTAATAGATTTAAAGGTGATCTGCCGGAAGAACGCCACATGAAAGTGGACAATAAAAATTTTTACTTCGATATTGGACAAAATAATCGTGGCGCTTACATGCGCATTAGTGAGGTAAAAATATTTCAAAGACGAGTAATAATTTAAGCATACTCAATAATGATCTTTTTTGATCGATTTTAGGTAAAAAGTAATTTTCGTACTGCTATAAGTGTGCCAGAGAAATGTTGGCTACGTTTTCGTGACATTTTTAATGATTATTGTGACAAAATGAAGAAATCGTCCGACACATCGTCTATCACTGTCGATAATAATATTCAAACTCCTGCAAACAGTCTAAAATAAAAATAGCGGCATAAAAATAAACAAAACAATTGTGGAGAGTTAAAGTTGAAGAAAAAGTTATGTTTAACCAACAAAAAGGAGAATAAACAAAAAAGTGAATCAAGATATATTTTATTAAAAATCCATACTTATTAAATTAAATCTTATTTCATGTTGGAATTTAATAAGAAAATTAAAGAACAGAGAACTAGTTACTACTATAAATGTTAGATTAATTGGTAACAAAAATGGAGGACACCAGTTGCATTGATTAGAGGCTGCTCTAAAAACGACGAAGTTGGCAGAATTTAAATTAACAGTCATGCTTTCTCGAACTTTCTTGAACTTTTGAAGCCAATAGTAATTCTTTGTATTATCATTTAGATGCTACATATGTAAGCCCGCGCAGTTCCAAATAGTACCTATAATATATGGCAACAGATGTAAAATCTAAGCCTTATATTCATTATCCGATTTTCATATATATATTTTAAGAAATGTACGATAGTTTTAACAATGCTAATAGGACTATGAATAAGTTCGTGCGGTTTTTTTTCGAAATTTGAAACTTTATTGACGTAAAATGGTTACAAATTTAATATTCAAAATATTGTCCATCGCTTACTACTACTTTTTCCCATCTTTCTGGCAATTCACGGATTCCCTTTGTGAAAAATTCGGTCGGTTTTGCCGCAATCCACGAATCGATCCATTTTTTGACTTCATCGTAATTACGGAAGTGCTGGTCAGCCAGGCCATGTTGCATCGATCGGAAGAGATAGTAATCGGATGGCGCAAGGTCTGGACTATACGGCGGGTGGGGTAGGACATCCCATTTGAGCGTTTCTAAGTATGTTTTGACCACTTGTGCAACATGTGGCCGAGCATTGTCATGTTGCAAAATAACTTTGTCGTGTCTATCGGCGTATTGCGGCCGTTTTTCTCGCAGTGCTCGGCTCAAACGCATCAATTGTTGTCGGTAGACATCCCCCGTAATCGTTTCATTCGGTTTCAGTAGCTCATAATACACAACACCCAGCTGGTCCCACCAGATACACAGCATAACCTTCAGGCCATGAATATTCTGCGCCGACGTCGATGTTGAAGCATGGCCAGGGTATCCATACGTTGCCCGACGTTTTGGATTGTCGTAATGGACCCACTTTTCATCGCCAGTCACAATTCGATGCAAAAAACCCTTTCTTTTGTGCCGTTGAAGCAGTTGTTCGCATGCCATAAAACGGCGTTCAACGTCTCTTGGCTTCAATTCATACGGCACCCAATGGCCTACCTTTCGGATCATTCCCATGGCTTTTAAACGTTTGGAAATGGTTGATTGATCAACTCCCAAAGTTTTTGCAACCTCTTCTTGCGTTTGAGCCGGATCTTGATCGAGCAATTCCTCCAATTCGGTATCCATGAACTTTGGCGGCGCACCCTCGCGTTCTTCGTCTTCCAAGCCAAAATCACCACTTTTAAAGCGTGCAAACCACTTCTGGCACGTTCGCTCAGATAGAGCATGCTCACCATAAACTTCCACCAAGATACGATGACTTTCGGCTGCTTTTTTCTTCATATTAAAATAATGAAGAAGAATTCCCCGCAAAAACACATTATTTGGCACGAAATTCGACATTTTCAAGTGTGGTAAAAATATTGTTGTTTACGCTTCAAATAAAAAACTTATACTGACGTTTATGCCTTACGACAGTAGCTCTCCAATGAATGTTTGGAAATGTGGATCGATGGAATAATAATCAAGTTACGCCATCTGTTGTAAAACCGCACGAACTTATTCATAGTCCTATTATTATTTTATTCTAAAACAAAACTTTAACTGAATACAAACCCACACATATTAGAAAAATATTTTTGGTAAAAATAAAGTGGAAAGCTATTTCAAATACTCAGTGGTAATAAAAGGTCTGTTGTAAAAGAGATAAATATAAAATATTAGAAATTATAAAATGATAGAATTAAAATAAAGTGATAATATTATATCAAAAGAAATTATAATTTAAGTTTTATGTTACTTCTAGCTTTTTGAAATCTTAAGTGTTTACATGTAATGAGAAAAGAAAATACAGAATTAAATTCTAAATGTGTAAAAATATATATTCTAAATTGTTTTAAGTTATATTTGTTGTTATAATTGTTGATTTAAAATTCTTGAAAATTTAAAGAGTAAAATAAATAAAACCAGAAAAATCTTTTATTATGGAATGTTTCAGAAATGCTTTCTTCAGTAGGTATGTCAAATATGTCTAACACAACTGTCGGGTCTGATTCAAATGAAGAATTTCGTTTAAAAAATTTCTAAAGCGCTGTTAAGATCCCGAGGGCATTTTTGATTATCCGTCGAGCTCGTGATAAGTATTATTACACTGCGTTATAAAAACGAACTTTTTTTCTTTCCTATGAACCAAATATACTATACTATACAGAATTTTTTTTTTATGTATAAAATATAGAGCTCGTAGTCCGCCTATGTGAAAAACTTTTGATCAATTTTTAACCCTTTTTCCGTGATCCAATCCCGCTGAAGTTCTGCAGGCAGACTCGTGGAAATGTTTTTATTATGTAAAATTAAAACAAAACAAAAATTTATCAATTCTCTGATTTTCTTGAATTTTTTTTTCTAAAAAAAAATTTTTTTTCTACATTTTCCGCATAACTTGAAGGGACTGCAAATTTTTAAACAACTTATTAACCTTTAATTTATTGTTTCATACAACACACTCTGTGCCGTTTGTGTGTTTGTTACAGTTCCGGAAGTTCCGATCATCTGACAGTTGCGCTACTAGGAGACGTATCCTTTGACGACAATTGTCTTAAGTTCTGTTGCGCGAAAACGTCTTTCTGTATATTTCATCTTACAAAAAATGCAGTGCCCGACTCGAAATAACTTTTGTTACGTTTGTGGCTTATTCGCACTAAGTAAAAATTTTAAAAATATTACGAAAACAGTGGTTAATTCGTTTCAGAAAATATTCTAGACTGCTTATGTTCCTTACTTGTGGTACTCAAACTAAAGGGTACCAATATTTTCGCCGCAACAAAATTCGCTACGCTAATGTAGAATCGGTTATTCTAGCGGTTCTGTACTCACCAGAAGAACGTATAGCGGCTTCAATGGAGATTTTTGATGATGTCCCCGAATTAAGGGATGGAGAACCAACAGTAGCACCAACAATGCTATCAACATTTCTTGCATCGAATGAGAGATGCGGGGAACCAAAAGTATCGGAATTTGTACCAACATCCAGTGAACTTGGGACTGCGGTGCCGCATTTAGTAACGCAAGCCGACTTCAATGACCTTGTACGAGAAGGAAATTTGTCAAAGAGAACAGCCGAACTCTTTGCATCACGCTTTAAGCAGTGGAATATAGTGGCGGCTGATTTTAAAATAATAGCCGCTCGTGATGATCCATCAGGACATTGCGGCTATTGAAAAGCGCTTTAAAGGACAAGACATTACGCATATGCTTGGCGAATACTGTTGGTCTATTTGTCGCGATACTGACACAAATGCTTACAAACGCAAAAATAAAAGGCCTAAGTTTCTTTAAAAGCATTAAAATTTTTAATGTAACAATTTTTAATTTTAATTTAATAAAATTAATAAAAAAATTCGGGGTTTTATATCTCTATTGTAATGCGGAGTGAAATACCTTTCTTTTGATACCCACATCAGCATATCTCATGCAATTTTTTTTTTATTTCGAACAGGTGGCAACCCTGTGAAACATTATCAGTGGCAACACCTAGGTGAAAAGCCTAGAAATGTGATACACTATCTGTGTGCCCAATTTCATTCAAATCCGTTAAGCTAATCCTGAGATCGTGTGGCTAAACAGATATGCATACAAGAATTGCTCGTTTAAAGTTATAAAATACAAAAAAAAAAAATTGTGACGTGTACATGAAAATCGCCGATACACGTGATTCTTATTTTTTATCCCCTTTCCGAAAAAGTATATTTGGTTCATAGGACAGAATGTGTGTAACGCGGTGTTATTTAACTAAAAAAGGTTCTTAATAATAAATACAGTCATTGTAGACAGCACATCCGGGAAGTTTAAGTTTCCTTGGAAGGGTTTAACAGGGGTTTGCTTTCATTTATACTCATTTGAAGCTGACAAATAAATGTAGCGTAGTTCAATTCACACAGCATCACAAGTTCCCGCCATAAATAAGTATTACTTGTTTCTAAATATTCTGTAAAAGGCTTGTTATTTTTATATTTTGAAGATTTAAATTGAACCAACTATTGAAAACTGAAGTCCGCGCGGTAAATTAAGAAAGCACAAATAAGTATAAACACCAAATGCAGCTAATATTACGTTTCCACCAAAAGCAAACACCGTGTTTGCAGGAGTTGTGTTTGGGAGAACTGTCAACTGTTTCCACCAGAAGTTTGGGAGAAATTGTGTTTGAACTGTCTTTTGTTGACATTGTGAAATAAAAATTATAAAAATTATAAAATGGTGCATAAAATTCAATTTGTTATGTTGATTTTATCATTTTATTTTAAAATAATTGATAGTGAGTTGGTCACATATTATTTAAAAAAAAAGGTTAAGGGAAAATAAAATAATTTTAAGCGTTGCTGCCAATTTAATGCGTTCGCAAAGTGTATGGTCTTTGGTATGGTAAACAGATTTATGATACATTATTTGTGTATAATGTACATGTATATTTTAGGAACATTCCAGTACCTTTTGGGAAGTAGACTGCCAGAGTAATGGGGACAAGTTTTTCAAAGATAATTTCCGAATGGAAAGATCCTGCTTTGAAAAATTGTGCAGCAAACTTGAAAAAATAGCCAAAAGAAAAACGAACTATCGAAACCCGATTTCACTAAAAAAGCGCGTGGCAATTGCTCTGTATGCACTAGGATTTTCTAGTGAATACAGATCAATTGGATATTTGTTTGGAGTAGGCAAAGCAACTGTTTGCAAAATACTCATCGAGTTTTGCAATGAAGTTGGGACATCTTTGGCTCCAATATATTTGAAAAATTTTCCACTGACAAGGGCGCAAATTGAGAATGGAGTCGCAGATTTTAATGCAATGGGCTATCCACAATGTATTGGAGCAATAGGTAGGTTTATAAGTAATGCGATAAAAATAACGTTTAATCAAAAGCATCTTTATTATACTGATGGATG
Organism: Anastrepha ludens; assembly: GCF_028408465.1. NCBI lineage: Eukaryota > Metazoa > Arthropoda > Insecta > Diptera > Tephritidae > Anastrepha > Anastrepha ludens. Next base: position 63,780,486 of record NC_071503.1, on the reverse strand, counting down.
TCATATTGAAATTCATCCAAGAAAGGAAGAAGCCATTGATTACTACAACTACAAAGGGTGGTATTCCGTAGTACTATTGGCTTTGGTAGACGCAAAATATAGATTTGTTTATATACATTGCGGCAGTCCTGGAAGATGCAACGACTCCGGAATTTTTGAAAAATCATCGCTAAAGCGCGAGTTGCAAAGTTGTGCACTTCTTGATGAATTGAGCTTGCTGTATGGATCCACAAAAATACCAGTCCATATTATAGGGGACTCTGCTTTTCGTCTCTCTCAGCATTTAATGAAGCCATATCCGCATAGTGTGACCAATACACCCGAACAAAAAAAATTCAACTATAGATTGTCTAAGTGCCGGCGTGTTGTGGAAAATGCTTTTGGCCATTTAAAAGCCCGGTAAATACAACTTAGAGATTCTAATATTTTTAAAAATTGGTAATACAGGTTCTATTTTAGATTTAGGAGAATTGGAAAAGGCGTGGATAACCACATCAAAAATGTAAACACAGTTATTTCATGTGCATGTGTTTTACATAATTTTTTGATTGCTGAGAAGGATTTAATTTTGGAAAATTGGCTGGTGGAAATGCATCGCGATTCCAGGCGCAATATTCAATACGGCACCAATGCAGTTGACCGATCTGAAGGAGAATCGATAAGAAATGCGTTAAAGGAATATTTCAGTGAGTAATACAACTTTTTTCATCTAGATTCTCCCGTATGTTTTATTAAATTAACCATAATTTATTGGTTAAAAAGGTTATTTGGTTTAAACAATTTTATCTTCAAACCAAATATTTATTTAAATATTTCGACCTACAAAAGCCACAAAGAGTCCAATTGATTGAATTTGAAAAACAACTTTTCACCAGAACAATAAAATTTCTAATACATAATTTTATAAAATAACATTTTATTCATTTTTGAAGAAAGATAGTAGTAGGCACATAGTGCAACTTTAAAAGGCACAATTCATTAAAACTTAAATATCATTTCACATATTAATTTTTAAGCACTTTCACAAACAATATTTCAAAGGATTTATAATTATAAGTTTTAGTTAATTAATTTCTCTCCAAGAAACTAACCACACTTTTTGTCAATAACTCAATAGCAGCAACCTTTTTTTTCTCGATTTCAATTAACTCAGCAGTTAATTTATTGTTTTCCGTCATACAAGATTTAATAGTTTCGTTTAATTCACTTACTTTCGCATTTTTTGTTTTTGCTGCAGGTGCGGAAGCTTCGTTCAGTGCTGGAGACGATGGTGGCGAAAATGAAAACGAAGCAGACGGAGCAGCTGAAAATGAGGAGCATGAAGGTGATATCGGCGAATTTGATGGAGCTGGCGAAGCAACCGAATCAGGCATGCCTACATATATAAATAGAAATTAACATTATACAATTAGATGTAAATACAAATAAAATTACATATATAAATAAAAGAAATACCTGTTATACTATCAACAACGACCGCATCAACATTATTTACTCTATCCCTTCCTATTATTTGATGAACCCTCCGATAGTGCTTCCAAGAAACAGAAGAACATCCAGTCCCCTGCTCTGCTTTGCATTTTCTGCAAAGGAAATTTTGAGGCTGTAACAAAATTACTTTAATGAAATAATATATTATATGCCTTACCTATATTTCATTGTGAAATTGTGAATTTTATATTTAACGTCAACTGGACGGACCTCATGTCCAAGCACTCCCAGCGACTGAGCCATCTCCGCATATATGTGTGAGTTCTTGCGTGGACCTCGCAATTCAGCTGCCTTCTCACCCCATATATCTAGGAATGCTTCGTCCGCGGAAGGAAGCCAAATAGTTTTAGATTTTTTAATGTTTTCCATTAAAATCAAGTTGATTCAGTATTCCTGAGGAAAGATTGAAGACTTATTTGGCTAGCTTAATATTATATTAATAAAATTAGGTGTAAATACAAATAAAATTACATATATAAATAAAAGAAATACCTGTTATACTATCCGCAACGAGTTGATTCAGTATTCCTGAGGAAAGATTGTAGACTTATTTGGCCAGCTTAAGAGCTAAAACGCCAACTCCAAATCAAGAACTTTAATTTTATATTTTGCGCGCACCACTTACGCTTACCACAAGAAAAATATTAAACGTCAATCAAATGTCATATTGACAAATTGCAATCATTGTTGCCATGTTTCGATAAGAATGCAATAATAAATGAGGAAAATGAGCAACATTGCCACCACTTAATAATTAAACTAGATGCAAACCCAACAAAACACGCTTTGAAAAGTGGGTTTAGGTATGGAGTTGTGTTTTAATTTTGTATGGGATTTGACAGGTGTTTTGTTTGGTGTTTGCGCTAAGAACACGATAGCGGCAGAGAACCCAAACTCCGACTGCGGTGGAAACGTAATATAAAGTGGCAATAAAGTGTGTGTGTATAATTTCTGGTGTTTGGCAGTTTCTATTGCTTTTCCTTATTGTTCCTTTGAACAAGTAATTTCCCTTCCTTTTGTAAATACACCTTATTTTTTTTTAAATGGTAGATACGTTCCTTAGAAAAGCGTGCAAAACAAAATCGGGTAAAAAAATACATGTGACATATGGTAAATTTGGGGATATGTTCCGCAAAACCGTGCAAAAGAAGTAATAATGAAATCCATATTACATAAAACAAAAACAATTCATTTTTATTGCAACAAAAATTAAAAGTAGTGCACAGTGAAAATTCAATCCATAAGTACAAAACATAAAAATTCAAATTGAAATTATGAATAAAAATCTATTTTGCAACTATTCATCGCTACTTGATAACAAGCGTACACGTTTGTTACGGATTGTTTCAGAAATGCTATCATCAGGATGTATGTCAAATATGTCTAACACAACTGTTGGGTTTGATTGAAATGAAGAATTTCGTTCGTTTTTAACGACCTCTGCTGGTTTTTGTGTTATAAAGTCTGTTATTAGCGGCTGTTTTTTTTTGGTTTCTCAAGTTGCTTATATAATTCTTGATATCCAGCTACACAAAACTTTGAAATTATAATGCACGCTGTATTTCAGGTAGCAAATATTAAGCCTTCGCGAATTATATCAGCCGTTAAACGCTGAACTTCTCCTCCCTTTTCATCATTACAGGCTTCTTTACTATCACAAACTGTCATAAATTCGATCAAATCGTCCTCATCCAAAGGGCTTTCTTGCCGTTTGCACGTTGTTGGAACCTTCGCCACCAATTGTATTCGATAGATTTATAATTTCAGAACACTCGGCTGATTTTTGTACTACGAAACTTCCACTTTCGACCCATTTTGGCAAAATTTTTTTCGAAGAAGAAATTTAGGGCGATTGGCGCGACTGTTTCATGGCAAAAGAAGCATGTGTAATACAATCCATAATCGTAAACTTTTCCCATGCTTCCATAACAATGAAATTTCTTTCTTCTACTGAATCTGAAATATATTTAAACGTTTACTTGCTGTTCGTTTTAAATTCTGCCACAATACTCTGATCGAGCGGTTGAATCAGCGAGGTTGTGTTAGGCGGCAAAAACAGTAATTGAATATTGGAATGATCCGGCACTGGGTGGCTGGGCGTATTATTAACCAGAAAAATATTTTGAATTCAAAACCTTTTTGTTCCATATATTCCTGGACTTCAGAAACAAAGCAGTTGTTGAACCAATTTATAAACAGATCAGCCGTCATCCATGCCTTTTTATTGCCTTCAAATGCACTGGAAGGTGTTCTTACCTCCTTAAGTTCGTGGCATAAGGGATTTGTTGATTATGATTAGGCTTTAACATTTTATCACCAGATGCGTTACTGCAAAACAAAAACGTCACCCGATCTTTGGCCTCTTTAAAACCACCAGCTGATTTTTCAGATTTTGTATGTACGTTCTTTTAGGCATATTTTTCCAGAACAATACCGTTTCGTCTGCATTATATGGTCATAAAATGACCGTCGGTTTGTTTACTTGTGGATACCGGGGGTTACGGTAATCTCCCAATTGTATTTTTTTGCTGTGTAGATAAGTTTTTATAAGACACTGTCAAAATTAGAATTACAAATTTTTTTCAGAGATTCGAGCTACAACAAAAAATGCGCGTAAAAATATGTATTAATTCTTACAAGTGAACCTCGTTATTTCAAAATCGTGTAAAAATACCTTGTAGAAAAAGAGTTGGGTGTATATACTTAAGAATTGAAAGAAGTCTTCCTTCTTCGGTAGGTTTCTTCAACTGCATTTATTTTCGCTTCAAAACAATTCTCAAGCTAAACTAACATTAGAAAATATATAAAAATACAATATATGTTTTTTTTGGCATTTCGTGAGAACGCTTTTTGTGAATTCGAATTTCGTTTAAAAAATTTCTAAAGCGCTGTTAAGATCCCGAGGGCATTTTTGATTATCCGTCGAGCTCGTGATAAGTATTATTACACTGCGTTACAAAAACGAACTTTTTTCTGTCCTATGAACCAAATATATGTACTATACTTTACAGAATTTTTTTTTTTTATGTATAAAATATAGAGCTCGTAGTCCGCCTATGTGAAAAACTTTGGATCAATTTTTAACCCTTTTTCCGTGATCCAATCCCGCTGAAGTTCTGCAGGCAGACTCGTGGAAATGTTTTTATTATGTAAAATTAAAACAAAACAAAAATTTATCAATTCTCTGATTTTCTTGAATTTTTTTTTCTAAAAAAAAATTTTTTTTCTACATTTTCCGCATAACTTGAAGGGACTCCAAATTTTTAAACAACTTATTAACCTTTAATTTATTGTTTCATACAACACACTCTGTGCCGTTTGTGTGTTTGTTACAGTTCCGGAAGTTCCGATCATCTGACAGTTGCGCTACTAGGAGACGTATCCTTTGACGACAATTGTCTTAAGTTCTGTTGCGCGAAAACGTCTTTCTGTATATTTCATCTTACAAAAAATGCAGTGTCCGACTCGAAATAACTTTTGTTACGTTTGTGGCTTATTCGCACTAAGTAAAAATTTTAAAAATATTACGAAAACAGTGGTTAATTCGTTTCAGAAAATATTCAAGACTGCTTATGTTCCTTACTTGTGGTACTCAAACTAAAGGGTACCAATACTTTCGCCGCAACAAAATTCCCTACGCTAATGTAGAATCGGTTATTCTAGCGGTTCTGTACTCACCAGAAGAACGTATAGCGGCTTCAATGGAGATTTTTGATGATGTCCCCGAATTAAGGGATGGAGAACCAACAGTAGCACCAACAATGCTATCAACATTTCTTGCATCGAATGAGAGATGCGGGGAACCAAAAATATCGGAATTTGTACCAACACCCAGTGAACTTGGGACTGCGGTGCCGCATTTAGTAACGCAAGCCGACTTCAATGACCTTGTACGAGAAGGAAATTTGTCAAAGAGAACAGCCGAACTCTTTGCATCACGCTTTAAGCAGTGGAATATAGTGGCGGCTGATTTTAAAATAATAGCCGCTCGTGATGATCCATCAGGACATTGCGGCTATTGAAAAGCGCTTTAAAGGACAAGACATTACGCATATGCTTGGCGAATACTGTTGGTCTATTTGTCGCGATACTGACACAAATGCTTACAAACGCAAAAATAAAAGGCCTAAGTTTCTTTAAAAGCATTAAAATTTTTAATGTAACAATTTTTAATTTTAATTTAATAAAATTAATAAAAAAATTCGGGGTTTTATATCTCTATTGTAATGCGGAGTGAAATACCTTTCTTTTGATACCCACATCAGCATATCTCATGCAATTTTTTTTTTAATTTCGAACAGGTGGCAACCCTGTGAAACATTATTAGTGGCAACACCTAGGTGAAAAGCCTAGAAATGTGATACACTATCTGTGTGCCCAATTTCATTCAAATCCGTTAAGCTAATCCTGAGATCGTGTGGCTAAACAGATATGCATACAAGAATTGCTCGTTTAAAGTTATAAAATACAAAAAAAAAAAATTGTGACGTGTACATGAAAATCGCTGATACACGTGTATTCTTATTTTTTATCCCCTTTCCGAAAAAGTATATTTGGTTCATAGGACAGAATGTGTGTAACGCGGTGTTATTTAACTAAAAAAGGTTCTTAATAATAAATACAGTCATTGTAGACAGCACATCCGGGAAGTTTAAGTTTCCCTGGAAGGGTTTAACAGGGGTTTGCTTTCATTTATACTCATTTGAAGCTGACAAATAAATGTAGCGTAGTTCAATTCACACAGCATCACAAGTTCCCGCCATAAATAAGTATTACTTGTTTCTAAATATTCTGTAAAAGGCTTGTTATTTTTATATTTTGAAGATTTAAATTGAACCAACTATTGAAAACTGAAGTCCGCGCGGTAAATTAAGAAAGCACAAATAAGTATAAACACCAAATGCAGCTAAAGTGGCAATAAAGTGTGTGTGTATAATTTCTGGTGTTTGGCAGTTTCTATTGCTTTTCCTTATTGTTCCTTTGAACAAGTAATTTCCCTTCCTTTTGTAAATACACCTTATTTTTTTTTAAATGGTAGATACGTTCCTTAGAAAAGCGTGCAAAACAAAATCGGGTAAAAAAATACATGTGACATATGGTAAATTTGGGGATATGTTCCGCAAAACCGTGCAAAAGAAGTAATAATGAAATCCATATTACATAAAACAAAAACAATTCATTTTTATTGCAACAAAAATAGTCCAGTCAAAAGAGACAAAAAAAAAATAGCCAACTAAGTAATTTTAGGAGTATGCGAGTTTATGGTTTTATTATGTAAAACCCATCACTGTGAACTTAAATTTGAGTTTTCGGGGTCGGGGGTGGTGTCCGGCGGCCGCCATCTTGGAAATAAGGGTGCAACTGGTTTTTGCGATTATCTCGTGAATTTCGAAAGTTACGAAAATTTTGTTTAATACTTTTTTGTAGATAATAATATTATCTACAACTTTCATTCAACACTTTTTATTGTAAAATTAATCATAAAAAAGTTATAAACAAAATTACGCGAAAAATTAAGGGATGAATTGTTTTAAAGCGTAATAACTAAATTACTAATTTTCTTGAATTGAGTCTTATTTTGCTTAAAATTTTGTCTCACACCATAAGTGTGCTGACTCACCACACCCCTACACTATCTAACCTTTGGGCAGACTCACACACAGCCCTAACCCCTAGAAACCACCCCTATCATACCGCGAGCAGGCTAACCCACTTAACCGCAAACAGGCTTACCCACAAACTCCATATTTCATACTATTAATCCATATATTTCAGGCCCTCAAACCCAAGAAAATTAGTAATCGACTATATCATGTCTATGTTATCTTAATCGATTTTCAGGTGTAGGAAAATTTCGAAACATGAAAATTTCAAAATGCGATATCTCTGCGAAAAAAAATGATATTTGAGCAAACAAAACGCCATTTGAAAAAAGAAGGCTTGTATTTAAAGATGCCATCCTTTAATTTTGGTGAAAGAAAACATCTGCAAGGCTACATAACCTCAAATATGGGCAAAAATGGTGTTTTTTGCACTTTTAGGTTCGGATATCTCAAAAACCAGAGCTGGTAGAGCGATTCTGAGGCCAGATTTGGATTAAGCGCATCATAAACCTTCGGAAATATATAGTCTTGTTTCTGGGTCTGAATGTTGGTTAAATTTTGTCGGCCTGTGTAATCATGTACACGCTTCGCTAATGTATTGGTTGCTCCGCTTAGCAGCTCAAAATCATACGACTAAATAAAGATAGCGGAAAAAACTTATAGACAAAAATGTTCAAAAAAGAATGCTCTATAAAAAAGCTCTGATGTATATTTTCCGTAAAATCAATAAAAAAAAGTTATTACGCTTTAAAACAATTCATCCCTTAATTTTTCGCGTAATTTTGTTTATAACTTTTTTATTATCAATTTTACAATAAAAAGTTTTGAGTGAATGTATTTTACAAAATTTTCGTAACTTTCGAAATTCACGAGATAATCGCAAAAACCAGTTGCACCCTTATTTCCAAGATGGCGGCCGCGGGACACAACCCCCGACCCCGAAAACTCAAACATAAGTTCACAGTGATGGGCTTTACATAATAAAACCATAAACTCGCATACTCCTAAAATTACTAAGTTAAATCTTCTTTTGACTGGACTAAAATTAAAAGTAGTGCACATAAAAATCTATTTTGCAACTATTCATCGCTACTTGATAACAAGCGTACACGTTTATTACGGATTGTTCCAGAAATGCTATCATCAGGATGTATGTCAAATATGTCTAACACAACTGTTGGGTTTGATTGAAATGAAGAATTTCGTTCGTTTTTAACGACCTCTGCTGGTTTTTGTGTTATAAAGTCTGTTATTAGCGGCTGTTTTTTTTTGGTTTCTCAAGTTGCTTATATAATTCTTGATATCCAGCTACACAAAACTTTGAAATTTTAATGCACGCTGTATTTCAGGTAGCAAATATTAAGCCTTCGCGAATTATATCAGCCGTTAAAAGCTGAACTTCTCCTCCCTTTTCATCATTACAGGCTTCTTTACTATCACAAACTGTCATAAATTCGTCCAAACCGTCCTCATTCAAAGGGCTTTCTCGCCGTTTGCACGTTGTTGGAACCTTCGCCACCAATTGTGTTCGATAGATTTATAATTTCAGAACACTCGGCTGATTTTTGTACTACGAAACTTCCACTTTCGACGCATTTTGGCAAAACTTTTTTCGAAGAAGAAATTTAGGGCGATTCATGGCAAAAGAAGCATGTGTAATACAATCCATACTCGTAAACTTTTCCCATGCTTCCATAACAATGAAATTTCTTTCTTCTACTGAATCTGAAATGTATTTAAACGTTTACTTGCTGTTCGTTTTAAATGCTGCCATAATACTCTGATCGAGCGGTTGAATCAGCGAGGTTGTGTTAGGCGGCAAAAACAGTAATTGAATATTGGAATGATCCGGCACTGGGTGGCTGGGCGTATTATTAACCAGAAAAATATTTTGAATTCAAAACCTTTTTGTTCCATATATTCCTGGACTTCAGAAACAAAGCAGTTGTTGAACCAATTTATAAACAGATCAGCCATCATCCATGCCTTTTTATTGCCTTCAAATGAACTGGAAGGTGTTCTTACCTCCTTAAGTTCGTGGCATAAGGGATTTGTTGATTATGATTAGGCTTTAACATTTTATCACCAGATGCGTTACTGCAAAACAAAAACGTCACCCGATCTTTGGCCTCTTTAAAACCACCAGCTGATTTTTCAGATTTTGTATGTACGTTCTTTTAGGCATATTTTTCCAGAACAATACCGTTTCGTCTGCATTATATGGTCATAAAATGACCGTCGGTTTGTTTACTTGTGGATACCGGGGGTTACGGTAATCTCCCAATTGTATTTTTTTGCTGTGTAGATAAGTTTTTATAAGACACTGTCAAAATTAGAATTACAAATTTTTTTCAGGGATTCGTGCTACAACAAAAAATGCGCGTAAAAATATGTATTAATTCTTACAAGTGAACATCGTTATTTCAAAATCGTGTAAAAATACCTTGTAGAAAAAGAGCTGGGTGTATATACTTAAGTGTTGAATTGAAAGAAGTCTTCCTTCTTCGGTAGTTTTCTTCAACTGCATTTATTTTCGTTTCAAAATAATTTTCAAGCTAAACTAACATTAGAAAATATATAAAAATACAATATATGTTTTTGTTGGCATTTCGTGAGAACGCTTTTTGTGATCCGTTCACATGCCGAATTTGAAGCTTTAATAACATACACCTGCATTTTGTTTACGTTTATGTCACGTCTTTAGAACTCGCGTGTAAAGTGTCTTCATAAGTATGTACGTATGTGTGTTTATTTGGATTTATGTATTTATATATTTATGTATGCAAGTATGTCTTTATGTTTATTTATTTAAGTATGAATTTATGTTTATGTATGTAAGTATGCCTCTATGGGGTGTCTCAAGTGGCCCATATATGACTCCACCACCCCTAGTTTCAACAGTCTCTGTTGAAGCAGGTTGTATGTTTAATTCTATATTTACAATTTTATCATTTATTTTAGCTTTATTTCTTTTATAGATAATATAAATTACAATAATTCCTATCAAAATCCCGATCAGTGCATTTATTGCGTAACTTGCATTTTTATGCATTTTCAGTTCGTCTATTTTTGAAATATTATCTTCTTGGTTAATGAGGATACCTGAGAAAGTTATCTGATTTTCAAAGTCCAATTCATTAGATGGTGTTTCTGGATAGAAGTACTTTTCGTTTACAATAGTTTTAGTGTTGTAGAATATTTCATTACATATTTCAATTTTACAGTTATAAAAATTTATTAAAACATTTCCTTTTATTACGATATTTCGGTTATCACAATTTTGTTTTATTTTCATATCGAACGCATTTTTGATAATTAAGGTATCTTCTCCAATATTTTCTATAATTGTTTTATTATTATATCTTAATTTACATGTGTTTAAGTTGCAAATGTTTGTTTTCTTCAGATTCTTAAAACTAACGCCTTCTTTATATTCGTACATTTTGTTATCTATATTGACAACATATTTATTTTCTTCTGCTATTTCTAAAAAATGTTTGTTTGGTACTGGAGTTATTAATGTTAAATCTCCTTTAATGTATGAAGTAGGCAGCTTTATTGCTAATATTAAAGAGTCATCTTTGTATGTTAAAACCTCATTTCAACTAATTTTAATTTATAAAAATCTATGTTAAATGTTTTAATTTCCTCCGCCTATAAAATACTAGGGTGTAAAATATTATATTTCGCAGACGCTATATTGTCTTGCAATTGTTCTATTTTATTTTCTAAATATTTACGTTTGAGCATTTGGTCTGTAAATAAAATTTGATTGGCTCTTCTGTTGTTTGTTAACCGTGATTCATTAAATGCATGTAGGTAATACTTTTGTTCTGTCATCTACTATAACCTTTTTTAACATATTAATAGTCTCATTGAAATTCTCATTAATATGGATCTGTTTGTTTACAGTTTTTATAATATTATGGTTATTTTTGTCTGTTATTTCTAAATGGTTTAATATTTGTTCTCTGTCGTCTTCGTCCATAAGTACAAATAACCACTTGTAAGTTGTGCCTGCAATTTTAACTAAACCCCGTTTTTTTCCTAGCGCTAGTTACTGGAATCAGATTATTTTTTTTTTCTCTAATTGTTTTTATTTCTCCATAAAGCATATTTCTACCATCTATATTAAATTGGTCTAAGTTACTCTCTATATTATTTTCTATTTTATCGATTAGATATATTATTTCTTTAGGATGAACAATATGAAGAATTGTTGCTGTTTTATTAACAATTTCTGTTTCCCTTATTTGTATTCTTGCGTATCCTGCTTCATTTTCTATCTGGTTTATTTGAAGTAATGCGTTGATGATTACCAGCGTCGTAATTAATGTCATAGCTTTAGTCAACATTTTCATCCTGAAATTTAAATTTTCGTTTTACTTGTGTTTTGTAAACTTTTTTGAAGTTATTATTATTTGAAATTAAATGGTCCCCTTCTCTTTAAAAGTTGTTTATTTTTTTATATTTAGGTTTCGATTTACTAACTCTATAGTTTTTTATATAATTATTTTCGAAATTCTGGTCATTAGTTCTATTATTTTTATTGTTCAAGGCTTTTATTTTATCTTCCTTTTCTTTATGTAGTTTTTCAGAAAACTTATTCAAGTCTTGCTCAGACAGCAAGTTATTTATAAAATCCATCGGTCTTATTCTTGTTGTCGAATGTATTGTGTTGTTATAAGAAATTACTGCTTTGGATGCCTTTCCTTTTAAGGGGTTATACGCAGTTATGAAGCAAATAAAAGACGGGTTGTCAAGGATTTATCCTGAAGAAACTTCAGAATATTTTAATTTGAAAATTTTTGGCGGTTATAAAAGCATCCTTCAAGAACGTAACAAAATTTTTTATTTATGAAAATGTTGATTATAGAGCGCGCTGCAGGCGATTTCTGGAACCTCCTTTAAAAAAAGACGATTTACGGGGTCCATCGTAACTCAGGATTGGATTATCTGAAATAAAAAAACCAAACAAATTTTGTTAATATATTAGATTATCTAGTAATTAATCGTTCGGCTAATCAAAATAGTGAATTTTCACAAAATGGCAGCTTTTAAAAGAAATGATTTCGATTTTTACGTTAAAATTTGGCCGTAAATTGATTATAAAATGGAAAATAAGTATCAGATTTACAAAAGGAACGATTAATTACTAGAAAATGTATCTTTAAAGATTGAGTTAAAACGGTTGACCGATCAAACAAGCCGTTTTCGAGATATCGTGTACACCGACTTGAAAAATGCCGTTTTGAAAAAAAACACGTTTAAAGTTTCAATACCTACCTTAAAATGTGCCGAGGCATCTCTACATATTTAGGTATAACTCCGAAAGTATTGCTTAGATCTACTTCAAATTTCGTGCGTATACTTTTGAATATATGTATGTACATTACAAAAATGCAATAAAAAAAATCGATTTTTTTGAAAGTCATAACTGCGTATAACCCCTTAAATCAACAACATTTTTCGCATCAGCGTTAAAAATTCTCACATGTTCATTTAGTGTGGAGTGCAATCTTTCTACATCTGCGTTACCGGTTTTGTTATAGGTTGTAGTTAAATGTAGTTCAATTTTATTATCTTTCAAGAATTCTCTTATCGGTGTCGTATCTAGTTCATTATCTGTTACTAGAGTTTTTGGCTTACCTAAATATTAGATTATTTGTTTGATTGCATCTAATATGGAAACCCATGTTCTGTCATTTAATAGGTGAGCTGTGGCATACTTTGTTAATTTATCGATACTTGTAAGGAACATTACGCCTCTTTGTGGATACCAAATATCAAAGTGAACTATATCATTAGCCTTCCCTGGAATTTTTGTAACATTAAGATTATGTTTAATAGGATTGCGATCGAATTTCGCTTTATTGCATATTTCGCAATTATTAATGTATTTATTTATTTCTACCTGTAACTTGGGGTAATAATGCGTTCTCTTTATTTCCTCGAATACTTCATTTATGCCTCTGTGATTGTTTTCTAAATGTTTTTCTTCGATCAATGTTGAAAGTTCTCCTCTATCTGTTATATCTTTCAGTATAATATTCGATTTCAGCACTCTCATCTTTGAATTGCTAGCGAAATAGTTTCTGTATAACTCTTGAAAATGTAAAAATAATTTATTGTCAGGGCAATATATTACTGTCAAACCTTTTTGAGGTAAGTTTACTCTCATTATTTCTAAGATGTCACTTTCCGATGTCACATTTATTATGGTTCGAATTTTTTGTTTATATAATATTCTCTTAGTTATTGACTCCTTCTGCTCGTATTTCAAAATTAATTGATTCTTAAATATGCTTATTGAATTTTCTGTTATTTTTATGAAGTAAGTAGGTACTGTCAGTCTCTGCACTGTGTACGGTACTTAAATCATCCTCAAATAGTTCATTTAAATTGACTTCTGCATCAACAACGATTCTACTCAAACCATCTGCAATAACATTTTCTTTTCCTTTTATATATTCTATGTTGAAATCGTATTCATTTAATTTTATTTTCCATCTTTGAAGTTTAGAGTTTGGCTCTTTTAAGTTATTCAGCCAAACAAGAGGTCGATGGTTGGTTTTTATTGTTAACTTCCTACCAAATAGGTATGGTCGAAAATATTTTGTTGCCCACACAGCTAATAACTCCTTTTCTATTGTACTATAGTTTTTCTCATGACCATTGAGTGATCTACTTGCATAGCAAATAACTTTGTTATTTTGCATTAAAACTGCTCCGAGCGCAACATTGCTCGCATCGGTAACCAGTGCGAATTCTTTTCTGAAATCTGGATGCATTAAAATAGGATCCGATTTGATCAGCAACTTTAGTTTTTCAAAAGCTTCAATGTAATATTTATCTTGCAAATTAATTTTTACATTTTTCTTTAAGTATTTTATTATATGATAGGCAACTTTCGAATAATCCCTTATAAATCTCATATAATAACCAGTAATCCCAAGAAATGATTTAAATTCTTTTTGGTTTTTAGGAAGTAGAATCTTATCTATTGCTTCCACTTTTTTTGGATTCGGTTTAATGCCTTATTTTGTTACCAGGTGACCCAAGAATTCTGTTTCTTGTTTCCAAAGATTGCATTTATTCAATTGGACCTTTAAATTCGTTTCTTTTAGACGTGATAAAATTTTAGCTAGTGATTCTAAATGTTCGTCTACGCTAGTAGAAAATATTAAAATGTCATCTAAGTAAACAATACAGATTTTCCCAATATATTCTTTTAATACTTGGTTCATTAGTCTTTGAAAAGTTGCAGGAGCATTACGTAATTCGAAAGGCATTCTTAGGAATTCGGAATGTCCATTTGCTGTAGAAAAATGCTGTTTTGTGTATGTCTCGTTTGTCCATTTCTATCTGATGGAATCCTTTAGCTAGATCGATCGTTGTAAAATACTGACATCTTCCTAATTTATCAAATATTTCTTCCATATTTGGAATAGGAAACCTATCCTCAGTAGTTACGCTGTTCAATTTCCTGTAGTCGATTACAAGGCGCCATTTTTGTTCATTTGACGCACCCAGCTTCTTTGGAACAATCCAAATAGGGCTGTTGTAAGGACTGGCAGATTCTCTAATTATACCCTGTTCTAGCATTTGTTCGATTTGTTTATTTATTTCATCTTTATGTATCTCTGGATACCTACATATTCTTGAATAAACTGGAATATCATTTTTTGTGTCTATACGATGCTTTACTTGATTAGTAAATGTCAAATTGTCATTTTCATTGTAGAAAACTATTTTATATTTCTTTAGAATGGTTATCTATTTATTTTTGTCGACGTCGTTTAAATGGTCTGTGTTTATGGATTCGCAGACATTATTATCTTTTACTGAATTTGTAAAGATTTCTATTATATTTCCTTTGTAACTTTTGTGCATATAAAGCTCTTCTTCTTTATTCATAAAAAAATGTACTACAGCATTATTAGTTCTTAACGTTCTATTGGAGTAGTCAATTTTACAATCCAACTTATTCAAAATGTTATTTCCTAAAAGTCCGTCAAAGTTCTATTAAAATTGCATTCAAGAAATTGGAATGCGCAATTTTCCTCTCTAAATTCTTTAAAGCTTGGTACTGCACATAGAGTTCTGACTTTATATTCATTTGTCATTGAGGTTACTATAGCTTCTATACTCGTTTTCCATTATGGATTACATATTCCTTCGTTAATCAAGCTGAATTCTGCTCCTGTGTCTATTATAAAATATAGTTTTCTTAGGGAAGCTGTTTACTCCCGTTTCGCAAAAATTTATTTGTGTGTTACCTATGTCCATAGGCTCTGGTTTATCGAACCTGCTACGATTAGTTTGTCTAGTTTGGCGTGAATGCGTGCGATTTTGATCACTTCGCTCATTGTATTGCCTATTGTAGTTCTGATAGTAATTGCCACTATAGTTACCAGTATTTCCTGTATTGTAACTTCTTCTGTTGTAAGTATTTGTTTCGTCCCTGTCTTGACCATAGCTCTGAGAGCAATTGAATTTTTTGTTATTATTTTTATAACTATTATAATTTCGAACTTCATTACTTTTAATTCGATTTTTCGCGTCTTGGTTTTGGTTGAAGTTGTAATTGTTTCTAACGTTATCACTAAAATTTCGTCTAAAGCTATAGTTTTTTCCCGTTGGTCCATACGCTGTATAATGTTGTTGCCTGGTGTCTACAATTATTTTATAAGTTGCTTCTAGAGTTTCCGGATTCCTCCCAAAAATCATGGTTTTCGTCGGCTCTGGTAAATTTTCCTTGAAAATTTTTAAAGCTATTCTGTTGATTTCGTCGGTCGTATAAATTTCGTCGTTATGCGTTAGGTTTCTGTTATGTAACCTATTTACTAATTGAGTTACGTTGTAGTGATAATTTTCAATAGTACCATACACTTTTAACATTTTTAATTTATCCATTAAATTGTTGGTATTTTCTTTTTCACCAAAGTTATTTTTTAAAATTTCTTTCAATTCGGCCCAATTTCGCGTATTTGTGTGCCGGTGCAAAACTTTTCGCGTGTCGCCTACACACTGGTTTTTAATGTAATCGAACAACACCTTTTTATTATTTGCGTCAAACGCTTCCACTGACGGCAGAATATTCTCGACTTGTGTAAAGAAGTCAGGCAACTGATCAACATCTTTGCCGTTGAACTCACTTATTTGTTTTATACGGTTTAATACAAGAGTAAGTGATCTTTCTATCATATGCACTTGTACGTATTTATTTATTTGTTGTTATCATTACGAGCTTCGTTTAGATTGAATGCGACATTGCTGCTCGTTTGCATAAAAAGTCAATTCCATAGTTTTAAGAAATGAAACGCACAGTTATATTTTTTCTTACAGCATTTACATGTGACTCATTTGCATTGCTGCTACACTTTAGCTTGTTGATATTTTTGCGCTCACACTTTTTTTTTTTGTTTTTGTTGCACTTAAAAATAAATGCATCTTACTTAGTTTGATAGTCCTTCTTTGGCTTAATTTGATGCTTGAAGTAGTCCTTCCTTGGCTTAATTTGATGCTTGAAGTAGTCCTTTGTGGCTTAATTTGATGCTTGAAGTAGTCCTTCCTTGGCTTAATTTGATGTTCGAATTAGTCTTCCCTTGGCTTGATTTGATGCTCGAATTAGTCCTTCCTTGACTTAATTTGATGTTCGAATTTTGTAAGCTTAATTTGATGCTTGAAGTAATCCTTCTTTGGATTAATCTGATGATCGAATTGATTTTTCTTTTCCTCGTCGCCAGTTAAGTGTTGAATTGAAAGAAGTCTTCCTTCTTCGGTAGTTTTCTTCAACTGAATTTATTTTCGCTTCAAAACAATTTTCAAGCTAAACTAACATTAGAAAATATACAATATTAAAATACAATATATGTTTTTCGTTGGCATTTCGTGAGAACGCTTTTTGTGATCCGTTCACATGCCGAATTTGAAGCTTTAATAACATACACCTGCATTTTGTTTACGTTTATGTCACGTCTTTAGAACTCGCGTGTAAAGTGTCTTCATATGTATGTACGTATGTGTGTTTATTTGGATTTATGTATTTATGTATTTATGTATGCAAGTATGTCTTTATGTTTATGCATTTAAGTATGCTTTTATGTTTATGTATGTAAGTATGCCTCTATGGAGGTGTTTCAAGTGGCCCATATATGACTCCACCACCCCTAGTTTCAACAGTCTCTGTTGAAGCAGGTTGTATGTTTAATTCTATATTTACAATTTTATCATTTATTTTAGCTTTATTTCTTTTATAGATAATATAAATTACAATAATTCCTATCAAAATCACGATCAGTGCATTTATTGCGTAACTTGCATTTTTATGCATTTTCAGTTCGTCTATTTTTGAAATATTATCTTCTTGGTTAATGAGGATACCTGAGAAAGTTATCTGATTTTCAAAGTACAATTCATTAGATGGTGTTTCTGGATATAAGTACTTTTCGTTTACAATAGTTTTAGTGTTGTAGAATATTTCATTCCATATTTCAATTTTACAGTTATAAAAATTTATCAAAACATTTCCTTTTATTACGATATTTCGGTTATCACAATTTTGTTTTATTTTCATATCGAACGCATTGTTGATAATTAAGGTATCTTCTCCAATATTTTCTATAATTGTTTTATTATTATATCTTAATTTTCATGTGTTTAAGTTGCAAATGTTTGTTTTCTTCAGATTCTTAAAATTAACGCCTTCTTTATATTCGTACATTTTGTTATCTATATTGACAACATATTTATTTTCTTCTGCTATTTCTAAAAAATGTTTGTTTGGTACTGGAGTTATTAATGTTAAAGCAGCAGCTTTATTGCTAATATTAAAGAGTCATCTTTGTATGTTAGAAACCCCATTTCAACTAATTTTAATTTATAAAAATCTATGTTAAATGTTTTAATTTCATCCGCCGATAAAATACTAGGGTGCAAAATATTATGTTTCGCAGACGCTATATTGTCTTGCAATTGTTCTATTTTATTTTCTAAATATGTATTTAAGTTTGAGCATTTGGTCAGTAAATAAAATTTGATTGGCTATTCTGTTGTTTGTTAACCGTGATTCATTAAATGCATGTGGGTAATACTTTTGTTCTGTCATGTTCTATAGCCTTTTTTAAAATATTAATAGTCTCATTGAAATTCTCATTAATAGGGATCTGTTTGTTTACAGTTTTTATAATATTATGGTTATTTTTGTCTGTTATTTCTAAATGGTTTAATATTTGTTCTCTGTCGTCTTCGTCCATAAGTCCAAATAACCACTTGTAAGTTGTGCCTGCAATATTAACTAAACCCCGTTTTTTTCCTAGCGCTAGTTACTGGAATCAGATTATTTTTTTTTTCTCTAATTGTTTTTATTTCTCCATAAAGCATATTTCTACCATCTATATTAAATTGGTCTAAGTTACTCTCTATATTATTTTCTATTTTATCGATTAGATATATTATTTCTTTAGGATGAACAATATGAAGAATTGTTGCTGTTTTATTAACAATTTCTGTTTCCCTTATTTGTATTCTTGCGTATCCTGCTTCATTTTCTATCTGGTTTATTTGAAGTAATGCGTTGATGATTACCAGCGTCGTAATTAATGTCATAGCTTTAGTCAACATTTTCATCCTGAAATTTAAATTTTCGTTTTACTTGTGTTTTGTAAACTTTTTTGAAGTTATTATTATTTGAAATTAAATGGTCCCCTTCTCTTTAAAAGTTGTTTATTTTTTTATATTTAGGTTTCGATTTACTAACTCTATAGTTTTTTATATAATTATTTTCGAAATTCTGGTCATTAGTTCTATTATTTTTATTGTTCAAGGCTTTTATTTTATCTTCCTTTTCTTTATGTAGTTTTTCAGAAAACTTATTCAAGTCTTGCTCAGACAGCAAGTTATTTATAAAATCCATCGGTCTTATTCTTGTTGTCGAATGTATTGTGTTGTTATAAGAAATTACTGCTTTGGATGCCTTTCCTTTTAAGGGGTTATACGCAGTTATGAAGCAAATAAAAGACGGGTTGTCAAGGATTTATCCTGAAGAAACTTCAGAATATTTTAATTTGAAAATTTTTGGCGGTTATAAAAGCATCCTTCAAGAACGTAACAAAATTTTTTATTTATGAAAATGTTGATTATAGAGCGCGCTGCAGGCGATTTCTGGAACCTCCTTTAAAAAAAGACGATTTACGGGGTCCATCGTAACTCAGGATTGGATTATCTGAAATAAAAAAACCAAACAAATTTTGTTAATATATTAGATTATCTAGTAATTAATCGTTCGGCTAATCAAAATAGTGAATTTTCACAAAATGGCAGCTTTTAAAAGAAATGATTTCGATTTTTACGTTAAAATTTGGCCGTAAATTGATTATAAAATGGAAAATAAGTATCAGATTTACAAAAGGAACGATTAATTACTAGAAAATGTATCTTTAAAGATTGAGTTAAAACGGTTGACCGATCAAACAAGCCGTTTTCGAGATATCGTGTACACCGACTTGAAAAATGCCGTTTTGAAAAAAAACACGTTTAAAGTTTCAATACCTACCTTAAAATGTGCCGAGGCATCTCTACATATTTAGGTATAACTCCGAAAGTATTGCTTAGATCTACTTCAAATTTCGTGCGTATACTTTTGAATATATGTATGTACATTACAAAAATGCAATAAAAAAAATCGATTTTTTTGAAAGTCATAACTGCGTATAACCCCTTAAATCAACAACATTTTTCGCATCAGCGTTAAAAATTCTCACATGTTCATTTAGTGGGGAGTGCAATCTTTCTACATCTGCGTTACCGGTTTTGTTATAGGTTGTAGTTAAATGTAGTTCAATTTTATTATCTTTCAAGAATTATCTTATCGGTGTCGTATCTAGTTCATTATCTGTTACTAGAGTTTTTGGCTTACCTAAATATTAGATTATTTGTTTGATTGCATCTAATATGGAAACCCATGTTCTGTCATTTAATAGGTGAGCTGTGGCATACTTTGTTAATTTATCGATACTTGTAAGGAACATTACGCCTCTTTGTGGATACCAAATATCAAAGTGAACTATATCATTAGCCTTCCCTGGAGTTTTTGTAACATTAAGATTATGTTTAATAGGATTGCGATCGAATTTCGCTTTATTGCATATTTCGCAATTATTAATGTATTTATTTATTTCTACCTGTAACTTGGGGTAATAATGCGTTCTCTTTATTTCCTCGAATACTTCATTTATGCCTCTGTGATTGTTTTCTAAATGTTTTTCTTCGATCAATGTTAAAAGTTCTCCTCTATCTGTTATATCTTTCAGTATAATATTCGATCTCAGCACTCTCATCTTTGAATTGCTAGCGAAATAGTTTCTGTATAACTCTTGAAAATGTAAAAATAATTTATTGTCAGGGCAATATATTACTGTCAAACCTTTTTGAGGTAAGTTTACTCTCATTATTTCTAAGATGTCACTTTCCGATGTCACATTTATTATGGTTCGAATTTTTTGTTTATATACAATAATATTCTCTTAGTTATTGACTCCTTCTGCGCGTATTTCAAAATTAATTGATTCTTAAATATGTTAATTGAATTTTCTGTTATTTTTATGAAGTAAGTAGGTACTGTCAGTCTCTGCACTGTGTACGGTACTTAAATCATCCTCAAATAGTTCAATTAAATTGACTTCTGCATCGACAACGATTCTACTCAAACCATCCGCAATAACATTTTCTTTTCCCTTTATATCGTCCCCTTAGTATTAAAATAGCCTATACATTTTTTGATGTTTTGAGAAAATGAATTTGAAACTTTTTGTCGAAAGTAGCTCTCACTCAAATCTCGTTGTCTGTAAATATTTATTATTTTTTGACTGACGTTTTGACCCACTTTGTGGAACGAGAATTTGACAAAATTTTGACCACTTATAAAATCGACGATGGAGAATCCAAAAATTCAATAAAAAAATAATAGCCTATGAGCACATAGGCTATTATTATACTAAGGGGACGATATATTCTATGCTGAAATCGTATTCATTTAATTTTATTTTCCATCTTTGAAGTTTAGAGTTTGGCTCTTTTAAGTTATTCAGCCAAACAAGAGGTCGATGGTCGGTTTTTATTGTTAATTTCCTACCAAATAAGTATGGTCGAAAATATTTTGTTGCCCACACAATAGCTGATAACTCGTTTTTTTTGGACTACAGTTTTTCTCATAACCATTGAGTGATCTACTCGCATAGCAAATAACTCTGTTATTTTGCATTAAAACTGCTCCGAGCGCAACATTGCTCGCATCGGTAACCAGTGCGAATTCTTTTCTGAAATCTGGATGTATTAAAATAGGATCCGATTTGATCAGCAACTTTAGTTTTTCAAAAGCTTCAATGTTATATTTATCTTGCAAATTAATTTTTACATTTTTCTTTAAGTATTTTATTATATGATAGGCAACTTTCGAATAATCCCTTATAAATCTCATATAATAACCAGTAATCCCAAGAAATGATTTAAATTCTTTTTGGTTTTTAGGAAGTAGAATCTTGTCTATTACTTCCACTTTTTTTGGATTCGGTTTAATACCTTATTTTGTTACCAGGTGACCCAAGAATTCTGTTTCTTGTTTCCAAAAATTGCATTTATTCAATTGGACCTTTAAATTCGTTTCTTTTAGACGTGCTAAAATTTTAGCTAGTGATTCTAAATGTTCGTCTACGCTAGTAGAAAATATTAAAATGTCATCTAAGTAAACAATACAGATTTTCCCAATATATTCTTTTAATACTTGGTTCATTAGTCTTTGAAAAGTTGCAGGAGCATTACGTAATTCGAAAGGCATTCTTAGGAATTCGGAATGTCCATTTGCTGTAGAAAAATGCTGTTTTGTGTATGTCTCGTTTGTCCATTTCTATCTGATGGAATCCTTTAGCTAGATCGATCGTTGTAAAATACTGACATCTTCCTAATTTATCAAATATTTCTTCCATATTTGGAATAGAAAACCTATCCTCAGTAGTTACGCTGTTCAATTTCCTGTAGTCGATTACAAGGCGCCATTTTTGTTCATTTGACGCACCCAGCTTCTTTGGAACAATCCAAATAGGGCTGTTGTAAGGACTGGCAGATTCTCTAATTATGCCCTGTTCTAGCATTTGTTCGATTTGTTTATTTATTTCATCTTTATGTATCTCTGGATACCTATATATTCTTGAATAAACTGGAATATCAGTTTTTGTGTCTATACGATGCTTTACTTGATTAGTAAATGTCAAATTGTCATTTTCATTGTAGAAAACTATTTTATATTTCTTTAGAATGGTTATCTATTTATTTTTGTCGACGTCGTTTAAATGGTCTGTGTTTATGGATTCGCAGACATTATTATCTTTTACTGAATTTGTATAGATTACTATTAAGTTTCCTTTGTAACTTCTGTTCATATAAAGCTCTTCTTCTTTATTCATAAAAAAATGTACTACAGCATTATTAGTTCTTAACGTTCTATTGGAGTAGTCAATTTTACAATTCAACTTATTCAAAATGTTATTTTCTAAAAGTCCGTCAAAGTTCTTATTAAAATTGCATTCAAGAAATTGGAATGCGCAATTTTCCTCTCTAAATTCTTTAAAGCTTGGTACTGTACATAGAGTTCTGACTTTATATTCATTTGTCATTGAGGTTACTATAGCTTCTATACTCGTTTTCCATTTTGGATTACATATTCCTTCGTTAATCAAGCTGAATTCTGCTCCTGTGTCTATTATAAAATATAGTTTTCTTAGGGAAGCTGTTTACTCCCGTTTCGCAAAAATTTATTTGTGTGTTACCTATGTCCATAGGCTCTGGTTTATCGAACCTGCTACGATTAGTTTGTCTAGTTTGGCGTGAATGCGTGCGATTTTGATCACTTCGCTCATTGTATTGCCTATTGTAGTTCTGATAGTAATTGCCACTATAGTTACCAGTATTTCCTGTATTGTAACTTCTTCTGTTGTAAGTATTTGTTTCGTCCCTGTCTTGACCATAGCTCTGAGAGCAATTGAATTTTTTGTTATTATTTTTATAACTATTATAATTTCGAACTTCATTACTTTTAATTCGATTTTTCGCGTCTTGGTTTTGGTTGAAGTTGTAATTGTTTCTAACGTTATCACTAAAATTTCGTCTAAAGCTATAGTTTTTTCCCGTTGGTCCATACGCTGTATAATGTTGTTGCCTGGTGTCTACCATCTATCTTCTATCTATCTATATATATAAATGTGAAAATCTGTTCCTATGTTCGCTTATAACTCGAGAATGGCTGAACGGATTTATCTTATCTTGGTCTTGAATTATTCGTGGAAGTCTAGGGAAGGTTTAAAAGGTGAGAAAAATTCGAATAATTGCCGGGAAAATGGTCAAAACGTGGACCCGGGTAACCTTCAGATGTGTATATACAATATGGGTATCAAATGAAAGCTGCTGGTGAATGCTTTAGTTCAGAGTATTTTTCATGCCGCTCCGTGACTAGGGTCTCGAGATAGAGACCAAAACGTGGACCCTAGAATGTGTTTGTACAATATGAATATCAAATTGAAGCTGTTGGTGAATGCTTTAGTACAGAGTATTTTTCATGCCGCTCCGTGACTGGGGTCTCGAGATATAGGTCAAAACGTGGGCCCGGGTAACCTTCGGATGTGTATATACAATATGGGTATCAAATGGAAGCTGTTGGTGAATGCTTTAGTTCAGAGTATTTTTCATGCCGCTCCGTGACTAGGGTCCCGAGATAGAGACCAACACGTGGACCCTAGAATGTGTTTGTACAATATGGATATCAATTGGAAGCTGTTGGTGAATGCTTTAGTACAGAGTATTTCTCATGCCGCTCCGTGACTGGGGTCTCGAGATATAGGTCAAAACGTGGACCCGGGTAACCTTCGGATGTGTATATACAATATGGGTAGCAAATGGAAGCTTTTGATGATTTCTATAGTATAGAGTATTTTTCATACCGTTCCGTAACTAGGGCCTCGAGATAGAGACCGAAACGTGGAGCCTAGAATGTGTTTGTCCAATATGGATATGAAATGGAAGCTGTTAGTGAATGCTTTAGTTCAGAGTATTTTCCATGCCGCTCCGTGACTAGGGCCTCGAGATAGAGACCAACACGTGGACCCTAGAATGTGTTTGTACAATATGGATATCAATTGGAAGCTGTTGGTGAATGCTTTAGTACAGAGTATTTTTCATGCCGTTCCGTGACTAGGGCCTCGAGATAGAGACCAAAACGTGGAGCCTAGAATGTGTTTGTACAATATGGATATCAAATTGAAGCTGTTGGTGAATACTTTAGTTCAGAGTATTTTTCATGCCGCTCCGTGACTAGGGCCTCGAGATAGAGACCAACACGTGGACCCTAGAATGTGTTTGTACAATATGGATATCAAATGGAAGCTGTTGGTGAATGCTTTAGTTCAGAGTATTTTTCATGCCGCTCCGTGACTAGGGCCTCGAGATAGAGACCAACACGTGGACCCTAGAATGTGTTTGTACAATATGGGTATCAAATGGAAGCTGTTAGTGAATGCTTTAGTTCAGAGTATTTTCCATGCCGCTCCGTGACTAGGGTCTCGAGATAGAGACCAAAACATGGAGCCTAGAATGTGTTTGTACAATATGGATATCAAATTGAAGCTGTTGGTGAATGCTTTAGTTCAGAGTATTTTTCATGCCGCTCCGTGACTAGGGTCTCGAGATAGAGACCAAGACGTGGTATTGAATAAATAAATAAATAGTATGAGAATAAAGAAATAAATAATATGAAAACCATATCTTTTCTGTTCTAAACCATATCTATTCTATTTTAGTGTGCCCAGCGAAGCGGGCCGGGTTTGCTAGTATGTATATAAATGTGAAAATCTGTCCCTATATTCGCTTAAAACTCGCGAACGGGCTCACTTATCCAAACCAAATTTTAAGGCTTTGTTTGGACTATTCAGTAGATGGTTTGTGTTTTAAAATTTTAAGAATCGGATACCAGGGTCTCGAGAAATAGGCCAAAACGTGAACCCGTGTAACCCTAGGATGTGTTTGTACAATATGGGTAGCAAATGGAAGCTGCTGATGATTCTATAGTATAGAGTATTTTTGATGCCGCTCCGTGGCTAGGGTCTCGAGGTATCGCCCAAAATGTGGACCCCGATAACTTAAGGATGCGTTCGTACAATATGGGTAGCAAATGGGAGCTGTTGATGATTTCTATAGTATAGAGTATTTTTCATACCGTTCCGTGACTAGGGTCTCGAGATACAATCCAAAACGTGGACCCGGGTAACCCTAGGATGTGTTTGTACAATATGGGTAGCAAATGGAAGCTGCTGCTTATTCTATAGTATAGAGTATTTTTGATGCCGCTCCGTGGCTAGGGTCTCGAGATATCGCCCAAAATGTGGACCCCGATAACTTAAGGATGTGTTCGTACAATATGGGTAGCAAATGGAAGCTGTTGATGATTTCTATAGTATAGAGTATTTTCCATGCCGCTCCGTGACTAGGGCCTCGAGATAGAGACCAAAACGTGGAGCCTAGAATGTGTTTGTACAATATGGATATCAAATTGAAGCTGTTGGTGAATGCTTTAGTTCAGAGTATTTTTCATGCCGCTCTGTGACAGGGGTCTCGAGATAGAGACCAAAACGTGGTATTGAATAAATAAATAAATAGTATGAGAATAAAGAAATAAATAATATGAAAACCATATCTTTTCTGTTCTAAACCATATCTATTCTATTTTAGTGTGCCCAGCGAAGCGGGCCGGGTTTGCTAGTTATTTTATAAGTTGCTTCTAGAGTTTCCGGATTCCTCCCAAAAATCATCGTTTTCGTCGGCTCTGGTAAATTTTCCTTGACAATTTTTAAAGCTATTCTGTTGATTTCGTCGGTCGTATAAATTCCGTCGTTATGCGTTAGGTTTCTGTTATGTAACCTATTTACTAATTGAGTTACGTTGTAGTGATAATTTTCAAAAGTACCATACACTTGTAACATTTTTAATTTATCCATTAAATTGTTGGTATTTTCTTTTTCATCAAAGTTATTTTTTTAAATTTCTTTCAATTAGGCCCAATTTCGCGTATTTGTGTGCCGGTGCAAAACTTTTCGCGTGTCGCCTACACACTGGTTTTTAATGTAATCGAACAACACCTTTTTATTATTTGCGTCAAACGCTTCCACTGACGGCAGAATGTTCTCGACTTGTGTAAAGAAGTCAGGCAACTGATCAACATCTTTGCCGTTGAACTCACTTTTTTGTTTTATACGGTTTAATACAAGAGTAAGTGAGTTTATTTTTAAATATCTTTCTATCATATGCACTTGTACGTATTTATTTATTTGTTGTTATCATTACGAGCTTCGTTTAGATTGAATGCGACATTGCTGCTCGTTTGCATAAAAAGTCAATTCCATAGTTTTAAGAAATGAAACGCACAGTTATATTTTTTCTTACAGCATTTACATGTCACTCATTTGCATTGCTGCTACACTTTAGCTTGTTGATATTTTTGCGCTCACACTTTTTTTTTTTTGTTTTTTTGCACTTAAAAATAAATGCATCTTACTTAGTTTGATAGTCCTTCTTTGGCTTAATTTGATGCTTGAAGTAGTCCTTCCTTGGCTTAATTTGATGCTTGAAGTAGTCCTTCCTGGCTTAATTTGATGCTTGAAGTAGTCGTTCCTTGGCTTAATTTGATGTTCGAATTAGTCTTCCCTTGGCTTGATTTGATGCTCGAATTAGTCCTTCCTTGACTTAATTTAATGTTCGAATTTTGTAAGCTTAATTTGATGCTTGAAGTATTTCTTCTTTGGATTAATCTGATGATCGAATTGATTTTTCTTTTCCTCGTCGCCAGTTAAGTGTTGAATTGAAAGAAGTCTTCCTTCTTCGGTAGCTTTCTTCAACTACATTTATTTTCGCTTCAAAACAATTTTCAAGCTAAACTAACATTAGAAAATATACAATACTAGCAAACCCGGCCCGCTTCGCTGGGCACACTAAAATAGAATAGATATGGTTTAGAACAGAAAAGATATGGTTTTCATATTATTTATTTCTTTATTCTCATACTATTTATTTATTTATTCAATACCACGTTTTGGTCTCTATCTCGAGACCCTAGTCACGGAGCGGCATGAAAAATACTCTGAACTAAAGCATTCACCAACAGCTTCCATTTGCTACCCATATTGAACATACACATCCGAAGGTTACCTGAGTCCACGTTTTGACCTATATCTCAAGACCCCTGTCACAGAGCGGCATGAAAAATACTCTGAACTAAAGCATTCACCAACAGCTTCAATTTGACATCCATATTGTACAAACACATTCTAGGCTCCATGTTTTGGTCTCTATCTCGAGACCCTAGTCACGGAGCGGCATGAAAAGTACTCTGAACTAAAGCATTCACTAACAGCTTCCATTTGATACCCATATTGTACATACACATCCGAAGGTTACCCGGGTCCACGTTTTGACCTATATCTCGAGACCCTAGTCACGGAGCGGCATGAAAAATACACTGCACTAAAGCATTCACCAACAGCTTCCAATTGATATCCATATTGTACAGACACATTCTAAGGTCCACGTGTTGGTCTCTATCTCGAGGCCCTAGTCACGGAGCGGCATGAAAACTACTCTGTACTAAAGCTTTCACCAACAGCTTCCATTTGATACCCATATTGTACATACACATCCGAAGGTTACCCGGGTCCACGTGTTGGTCTCTATCTCGAGGCCCTAGACACGGAGCGGCATGACAACTACTCTGTACTAAAGCTTTCACCAACAGCTTCCATTTGATACCCATATTGTACATACACATCCGAAGGTTACCCGGGTCCACGTTTTGACCTATATCTCGAGACCCTAGTCACGGAGCGGCATGAAAAATACACTGCACTAAAGCATTCACCAACAGCTTCCAATTGATATCCATATTGTACAAACACATTCTAGGGTCCACGTGTTGGTCTCTATCTCGAGGCCCTAGTCACGGAGCGGCATGAAAAATACTCTGAACTAAAGCATTCACCAACAGCTTCCAATTGATATCCATATTGTACAAACACATTCTAGGGTCCAAGTGTTGGTCTCTATCTCGAGGCCCTAGTCACGGAGCGGCATGAAAAATACTCTGAACTAAAGCATTCACCAACAGCTTCCAATTGATATCCATATTGTACAAACACATTCTAGGGTCCACGTGTTGGTCTCTATCTCGAGGCCCTAGTCACGGAGCGGCATGGAAAATACTCTGAACTAAAGCATTCACCAACAGCTTCAATTTGATATCCATTTTGTACAAACACATTCTAGGCTCCACGTTTTGGTCTCTATCTCGAGGCCCTAGTCACGGAGCGGCATGAAAAATACTGTGAACTAAAGCATTCACTAACAGCTTCCATTTGATATCCATATTGTACAAACACATTCTAGGCTCCACGTTTTGGTCTCTATCTCGAGGCCCTAGTCACGGAACGGTATGAAAAATACTCTATACTATAGAAATCATCAACAGCTTGCATTTGCTACCCATATTGTACATATACGTCCGAAGGTTACCCGGGTCCCCGTTTTGACCTATATCTCGAGACCCTATCTACCAATAGGCATTCAAACTATACGGAAACCATCTTCAATACCTACTTAACAATGTGTGTAAGTTTGGTTTAATTCGGTTTAAAGACACGGCGGGTCCACGTTTTGGCATATATTTCGAGACCTTAGTCATCAATAGGTATGAAAATTACCCCACATTAAAGCACTTATCGACAGCTTTCATTTGATGCCCATATTGCACATCCACAACCAAAGGTTACCCGGGCCCACGTTTTGACCTATATCTCGAGACCCCAGTCACGGAGCGGCATGAGAAATACTCTGTACTAAAGCATTCACCAACAGCTTTCAATTGATATCCATATTGTACAAACACATTCTAGGGTCCACGTGTTGGTCTCTATCTCGGGACCCTAGTCACGGAGCGGCATGAAAAATACTCTGAACTAAAGCATTCACCAACAGCTTCCATTTGATACCCATATTGTATATACACATCCGAAGGTTACCCGGGTCCACGTTTTGACCTATATCTCGAGACCCCAGTCACGGAGCGGCTTGAGAAATACTCTGTACTAAAGCATTCACCAACAGCTTCCAATTTATATCCATATTGTACAAACACATTCTAGGGTCCACGTGTTGGTCTCTATCTCGGGACCCTAGTCACGGAGCCGCATGAAAAATACTCTGAACTAAAGCATTCACCAACAGCTTCCATTTGATACCCATATTGTATATACACATCCGAAGGTTACCCGGGCCCACGTTTTGACCTATATCTCGAGACCCCAGTTTCGGAGCGGCATGAAAAATACTCTGTACTAAAGCATTCACCAACAGCTTCAATTTGATATTCATATTGTACAAACACATTCTAGGGTCCACGTTTTGGTCTCTATCTCGAGACCCTAGTCACGGAGCGGCATGAAAAATACTCTGAACTAAAGCATTCACCAACAGCTTTCATTTGATACCCATATTGTATATACACATCCGAAGGTTACCCGGGTCCACGTTTTGACAATTTTCCCGGCAATTATTGGAAGTTTTCTCACCTTTGAAACCTTCCCTAGACCTCCACGAATAATTCAAGACCAAGATAAGATAAATCCGTTCAGCCATTCTCGAGTTATAAGCGAACATAGGGACAGATTTTCACATTTATATATATAGAAGATTAAAATACAATATATGTTTTTCGTTGGGCATTTCGTGAGAACGCTTTTTGTGATCCGTTCACATGCCGAATTTGAAGCTTTAATAACATACACCTGCATTTTGTTTACGTTTATGTCACGTCTTTAGAGGGGAGAGTTGTTGCGGATATAGATGCCTCTGTTTTCACTGACGGATCAAAAATGGAGTCTGGAGTGGGGGGGGGGGGGGGGGGGGTCTACTCCAAATCAGATAACATCTCGGTCTCCTATAAACTGCCGGAGACAAGCAGCGTCTTTCAAGCAGAGGTCTTCGCGATCCTGCAGGCATGCAAAATGCTTCGGGATCGCTGTTGGGAGGGAGACATAAAAATTTTTTCCGATAGCCAAGCTGCAATCAAGGCACTGTCGTCGCCGCATTGCAGCTCTCTTCTCGTAAACTCCTGTAAGGAGGAACTTAAACGCCTCGAACGGGCAGGAAACATCTCCCTCATCTGGGTTCCTGGGCACAGGAATATAGAGGGAAATGAAATTGCCGATGAGCTTGCCAGGAAGGGGGCGGCAGAACCGAGTCCAGCTGCCCTCTTCTCAGACATCGGTATCCCCTTGGCCGTCGTTAAAGGGAAACTACACAACTTCTTTCTAAGAAAAGCGCAAGACAGATGGAAGTCTGTCTCATCGTGCGCCATTTCAAAAGCACTATGGCCTCAATACGACATAAACAGAACGCTTAAGGTGATGGGAACCCCCCGCCATTTAATTTCCAAACTCATCGCGGTGATCACTGGCCACTGGGTGATCGGCACTCACGCGGAGAAGCTTGGAATTCCGTACAACCCCCATTGCAGAAGCTGTGGGGATCCTACAGAGAAAGAGACTGTGGTACACTTTCTCTGCAGATGTCCGGCTTTGGCGGCTAGGCGCTTGAGATTCCTCAGCGTTCCCTTTGGGGATGACTTGACGAAATTCTCCAGCCTAGATCCCTTTTCTCTCCTCCGCTACATCAACAGCACTGGATGGCTGTAGACGGTCTTATCTCCTCCCCTAATCCTTTTACAGGTAGTGGTCCACTCTATGGTATCAAAACGGCACGTAAGTGCTACTTGTAGCGTACCTGGGGTACTCTTGCCATCTTACCTACCTACCTACCTACGTCTTTAGAACTCGCGTGTAAAGTGTCTTCATATGTATGTACGTATGTGTGTTTATTTGGATTTATGTATTTATGTATTTATGTATGCAAGTATGTCTTTATGTTTATGTATTTAAGTATGCTTTTATGTTTATGTATGTAAGTATGCCTCTATGGAGGTGTTTCAAGTGGCCCATATATGACTCCACCACCCCTAGTTTCAACAGTCTCTGTTGAAGCAGGTTGTATGTTTAATTCTATATTTACAATTTTATCATTTATTTTAGCTTTATTTCTTTTATAGATAATATAAATTACAATAATTCCTATCAAAATCACGATCAGTGCATTTATTGCGTAACTTGCATTTTTATGCATTTTCAGTTCGTCTATTTTTGAAATATTATCTTCTTGGTTAATGAGGATATCTGAGAAAGTTATCTGATTTTCAAACTACAATTCATTAGATGGTGTTTCTGGATATAAGTACTTTTCGTTTACAATAGTTTTAGTGTTGTAGAATATTTCATTCCATATTTCAATTTTACAGTTATAAAAATTTATCAAAACATTTCCTTTTATTACGATATTTCGGTTATCACAATTTTGTTTTATTTTCATATCCAACGCATTTTTGATAATTAAGGTATCTTCTCCAATATTTTCTATAATTGTTTTATTATTATATCTTAATTTACATGTGTTTAAGTTGCAAATGTTTGTTTTCTTCAGATTCTTAAAATTAACGCCTTCTTTATATTCGTACATTTTGTTATCTATATTGACAACATATTTATTTTCTTCTGCTATTTCTAAAAAATGTTTGTTTGGTACTGGAGTTATTAATGTTAAATCTCCTTTAATGTATGAAGTAGGCAGCTTTATTGCTAATATTAAAGAGTCATCTTTGTATGTTAGAAACCCCATTTCAACTAATTTTAATTTATAAAAATCTATGTTAAATGTTTTAATTTCATCCGCCGATAAAATACTAGGGTGCAAAATATTATGTTTCGCAGACGCTATATTGTCTTGCAATTGTTCTATTTTATTTTCTAAATATGTATTTAAGTTTGAGCATTTGGTCAGTAAATAAAATTTGATTGGCTATTCTGTTGTTTGTTAACCGTGATTCATTAAATGCATGTAGGTAATACTTTTGCTCTGTCATGTTCTATAGCCTTTTTTAATATATTAATAGTCTCATTGAAATTCTCATTAATAGGGATCTGTTTGTTTACAGTTTTTATAATATTATGGCTATTTTTGTCTGTTATTTCTAAATGGTTTAATATTTGTTCTCTGTCGTCTTCGTCCATAAGTCCAAATAACCACTTGTAAGTTGTGCCTGCCACGCAAGTGGGGAAAGTTACTGATCGCCATTCACTTGGGAATGGCCAGGACGATTCTTCTGCATATGGTTCAAGCAGCTCACAACGGCCGGGATTAGCCCACGTATCCTCTGGGTAGCTTCCGAACACCCGTTCGGGAGTGAGCTAACGTGAGAAGGCGAAACATTCCAGGATAGCTGGTTGTGCGTTGGGTTTGGGACCCGCCACTTAAAAATCCCCCCCCAATGAAAAGTTTGAAAAAGCCTCGGATGAGACCTCCCTATACTGATGACGACTCCTGCAAACGAAATAAGGAATATGGTTTGAGGGCATGCACCTGGAATGTCCGGTCCCTTAATGGGGAAGGTGCCTCTGCCCGGCTGGTTGATGTCCTCGTGAGAGTAAAGGCTGACATCACTGCCATCCAAGAGATGCGATGGACGGGGCAAGGTAAGAAAACCATATGACCTTGCGACATCTACTACAGCTGCCATGTAAAGGAGCGCAAATTCGGTGTCGGATTTGTTGTGGGAGAGAGACTTCGTCGCCAAGTACTGTCGTTCACTCCGGTGGACGAGCGCCTCGCAACAATCCGCATCAAAGCCCGTTTTTTTAACATATCGCTAGTTTGCGCCCATGCCCCGACGGAAGAGAAGCACGATGCGACCAAAGATTCTTTCTATGAGCGTGCTTGGCGACTCCAACGCCAGGGTGGGCAAGGAGGGAATTTTTGGTCCCACAGTCGGAAATTTCAGCCTGCACAACGAAACATCCGGTAACGGGCAGAGGTTGATCGACTTCGCCGGGGCCCGAAACATGGTAGTCTGCAGCACCAGATTCCAGCATAAGAAGATTCACCAAGCCACCTGGCTGACTCCTGATCGAAAAACACGAAACCAGATCGATCATGTTGTGATAGATGGAAGACACGCTTCTAGTGTATTAGATGTACGTACGATCCGAGGACCCAACATCGACTCGGATCACTACCTTGTTGCAGCCAAACTGCGCACACGCCTCTGTGCAGCAAAAAACGTGCATCTACCTACGCAAAGAATGTTCGACATCGAAAAGCTGCAATCACAACAGACAGCCAGAAGATTCGCCACTCGACTCTCACTCCTGCTCTCAGAGAGTACTGCCCAACAAACCGGCATCCACGAACAATGGAGCAACATTTCTCGTTCTCTACGTACCGCCGCCGAAGAAGAAATCGGATTCCGGCGAGCCCGAAAAAACAATTGGTACGACGAGGAATGTCATGCTGCCGCAGAAAGAAAGGATGCCGCCTATAGAGCCACGCTGCGATCGGGCGCAACGCGAGCCATGTGGGATCGCTACAGAGAGCTGAAAAAGGAAGAGAGACGTATTATCGGAAAAAAGAAACGAGAGGCCGAAATACGTGAGTGCGAAGAGCTTGAGATGCTGGCCAACAGGAACAACGCCCGAAAATTCTACCAGAAAGTTCGGCGGCTTACAGAAGGTTTTAAGACCGGGGCGCTTTCCTGTAAGAACAAAGACGGCGAACTGGTGACTGACGTACAGAGCAATTTTAAATTATGGAGGGAACACTTCTCGAACCTATTAAACAGTGACAGCTGCGCATGTCACCGAGAAAGTGAAGATCCCGATACCCCAATCGTTGACGACGGAATTGTCGTTTCGCTACCCGATCATGACGAGGTGAGAATAGCGATATCACGGCTAAAGAACAACAAAGCCGCGGGCGCCGATGGACTGCCGGGTGAGCTATTCAAACATGGCGGCGAGGAGCTGGTAAGGTGCATGCATCAGCTTCTATGCAAAATATGGTCGGATGAAAGCATGCCTGCCGATTGGAATTTAAGTGTGCTCTGCCCAATCCATAAGAAGGGCGATCCTGCAATTTGTGCCAAATACCGCGGGATTAGTCTTCTAAATATCGCCTATAAGGTTCTAGCGAGCGTATTGTGTGAAAGGCTGAAGCCCACCGTCAACCAACTGATTGGACCTTATCAGTGTGGCTTCAGACCTGGGAAGTCTACCATCGACCAAATATTCACAATACGCCAAATCTTGGAAAAGACCCATGAAAGAAGAATCGACACACACCATCTTTTCGTCGACTTCAAAGCTGCATTCGACAGTACGGAAAGGAGTTACCTGTATGCCGCGATGTCTGAATTTGGTATCCCCGCAAAACTAATACGGCTATGTAAGATGACGTTGCTCAACACCAGCAGCGCCGTCAGAATTGGGAAGGACCTCTCCGAGCCGTTTGATACCAAACGAGGTTTCAGACAGGGTGACTCGCTGTCGTGTGACTTCTTTAACCTGATGTTGGAGAGCATCGTACGAGCCGCAGAACTTAATCGCTCAGGCACAATTTTTTATAAGAGCGTACAATTGCTGGCGTATGCCGATGATATTGAGATCATCGGCCTTAACAACCGCGCTGTTAGTTCTGCCTTCTCCAAACTGGACAAAGAGGCAAAGCGAATGGGTCTGGTGGTGAACGAGGACAAAACGAAGTACCTCCTGTCTTCAAACAAACAGTCGGCGCACTCGCGTATCGGCACCCACGTCACTGTAGACAGTTATAATTTCGAGGTTGTAAAAGACTTCGTTTATTAAGGAACCAGCATTAACACCGATAACAATGTCAGCCTTGAAATCCAACGTAGAATCTCTCTTGCCAACAAGTGCTACTTTGGACTAAGTAGGCAACTGAGCAGTAAAGTCCTCTCTCGACGAACAAAACTAACACTCTACAAGACTCTCATCATGCCCGTCCTAACGTATGGCGCAGAAGCTTGGACGATGACAACATCCGATGAAGCGACGCTTGGAGTGTTCGAGAGAAAGATTCTGCGTAAGATTTTTGGACCTTTGCACGTTGGCAATGGCGAATATCGCAGACGATGGAACGATGAGCTGTATGAGCTTTACGACGACATAGACATAGCGCAGCGAATAAAGATCCAGCGGCTACGTTGGCTGGGTCATGTCGTCCGAATGGATACAAACGCTCCAGCTTTGAAAGTATTCGATGCGGTACCAGCTGGTGGTAGCAGACTAAGAGGGCGGCCTCTTCTGCGTTGGAAAGATCAGGTGGAGAAGGACTTGGCTTCACTTGGTGTGTCCAACTGGCGCCGGTTAGCACGAGAAAGAAACGACTGGCGCGCTTTGCTAAACTCGGCCAAAATCGCGTAAGCGGTTATAGCGCCAATTAAGAAGAAGAAGTTGTGCCTGCAATATTAACTAAACCCGGTTTTTTTCCTAGCGCTAGTTACTGGAATCAGAGTATTTATTTTTTCTCTAATTGTTTTTATTTCTCCATAAAGCATATTTCTACCATCTATATTAAATTGGTCTAAGTTACTCTCTATATTATTTTCTATTTTATCGATTAGATATATTATTTCTTTAGGATGAACAATATGAAGAATTGTTGCTGTTTTATTAACAATTTCTGTTTCCCTTATTTGTATTCTTGCGTATCCTGCTTCATTTTCTATCTGGTTTATTTGAAGTAATGCGTTGATGATTACCAGCGTCGTAATTAATGTCATAGCTTTAGTCAACATTTTCATCCTGAAATTTAAATTTTCGTTTTACTTGTGTTTTGTAAACTTTTTTGAAGTTATTATTATTTGAAATTAAATGGTCCCCTTCTCTTTAAAAGTTGTTTATTTTTTTATATTTAGGTTTCGATTTACTAACTCTATAGTTTTTTATATAATTATTTTCGAAATTCTGGTCATTAGTTCTATTATTTTTATTGTTCAAGGCTTTTATTTTATCTTCCTTTTCTTTATGTAGTTTTTCAGAAAACTTATTCAAGTCTTGCTCAGACAGCAAGTTATTTATAAAATCCATCGGTCTTATTCTTGTTGTCGAATGTATTGTGTTGTTATAAGAAATTACTGCTTTGGATGCCTTTCCTTTTAAGGGGTTATACGCAGTTATGAAGCAAATAAAAGACGGGTTGTCAAGGATTTATCCTGAAGAAACTTCAGAATATTTTAATTTGAAAATTTTTGGCGGTTATAAAAGCATCCTTCAAGAACGTAACAAAATTTTTTATTTATGAAAATGTTGATTATAGAGCGCGCTGCAGGCGATTTCTGGAACCTCCTTTAAAAAAAGACGATTTACGGGGTCCATCGTAACTCAGGATTGGATTATCTGAAATAAAAAAACCAAACAAATTTTGTTAATATATTAGATTATCTAGTAATTAATCGTTCGGCTAATCAAAATAGTGAATTTTCACAAAATGGCAGCTTTTAAAAGAAATGATTTCGATTTTTACGTTAAAATTTGGCCGTAAATTGATTATAAAATGGAAAATAAGTATCAGATTTACAAAAGGAACGATTAATTACTAGAAAATGTATCTTTAAAGATTGAGTTAAAACGGTTGACCGATCAAACAAGCCGTTTTCGAGATATCGTGTACACCGACTTGAAAAATGCCGTTTTGAAAAAAAACACGTTTAAAGTTTCAATACCTACCTTAAAATGTGCCGAGGCATCTCTACATATTTAGGTATAACTCCGAAAGTATTGCTTAGATCTACTTCAAATTTCGTGCGTATACTTTTGAATATATGTATGTACATTACAAAAATGCAATAAAAAAAATCGATTTTTTTGAAAGTCATAACTGCGTATAACCCCTTAAATCAACAACATTTTTCGCATCAGCGTTAAAAATTCTCACATGTTCATTTAGTGTGGAGTGCAATCTTTCTACATCTGCGTTACCGGTTTTGTTATAGGTTGTAGTTAAATGTAGTTCAATTTTATTATCTTTCAAGAATTCTCTTATCGGTGTCGTATCTAGTTCATTATCTGTTACTAGAGTTTTTGGCTTACCTAAATATTAGATTATTTGTTTGATTGCATCTAATATGGAAACCCATGTTCTGTCATTTAATAGGTGAGCTGTGGCATACTTTGTTAATTTATCGATACTTGTAAGGAACATTACGCCTCTTTGTGGATAGCAAATATCAAAGTGAACTATATCATTAGCCTTCCCTGGAATTTTTGTAACATTAAGATTATGTTTAATAGGATTGCGATCGAATTTCGCTTTATTGCATATTTCGCAATTATTAATGTATTTATTTATTTCTACCTGTAACTTGGGGTAATAATGCGTTCTCTTTATTTCCTCGAATACTTCATTTATGCCTCTGTGATTGTTTTCTAAATGTTTTTCTTCGATCAATGTTAAAAGTTCTCCTCTATCTGTTATATCTTTCAGTATAATATTCGATCTCAGCACTCTCATCTTTGAATTGCTAGCGAAATAGTTTCTGTATAACTCTTGAAAATGTAAAAATAATTTATTGTCAGGGCAATATATTACTGTCAAACCTTTTTGAGGTAAGTTTACTCTCATTATTTCTAAGATGTCACTTTCCGATGTCACATTTATTATGGTTCGAATTTTTTGTTTATATACAATAATAGTCTCTTAGTTATTGACTCCTTCTGCGCGTATTTCAAAATTAATTGATTCTTAAATATGTTAATTGAATTTTCTGTTATTTTTATGAAGTAAGTAGGTACTGTCAGTCTCTGCACTGTGTACGGTACTTAAATCATCCTCAAATAGTTCAATTAAATTGACTTCTGCATCGACAACGATTCTACTCAAACCATCCGCAATAACATTTTCTTTTTCCTTTATATATTCTATGTTGAAATCGTATTCATTTAATTTTATTTTCCATCTTTGAAGTTTAGAGTTTGGCTCTTTTAAGTTATTCAGCCAAACAAGAGGTCGATGGTCGGTTTTTATTGTTAATTTCCTACCAAATAAGTATGGTCGAAAATATTTTGTTGCCCACACAATAGCTGATAACTCGTTTTTTTTGGACTACAGTTTTTCTCATAACCATTGAGTGATCTACTCGCATAGCAAATAACTCTGTTATTTTGCATTAAAACTGCTCCGAGCGCAACATTGCTCGCATCGGTAACCAGTGCGAATTCTTTTCTGAAATCTGGATGCATTAAAATAGGATCCGATTTGATCAGCAACTTTAGTTTTTCAAAAGCTTCAGTGTTATATTTATCTTGCAAATTAATTTTTACATTTTTCTTTAAGTATTTTATTATATGATAGGCAACTTTCGAATAATCCCTTATAAATCTCATATAATAACCAGTAATCCCAAGAAATGATTTAAATTCTTTTTGGTTTTTAGGAAGTAGAATCTTGTCTATTACTTCCACTTTTTTTGGATTCGGTTTAATACCTTATTTTGTTACCAGGTGACCCAAGAATTCTGTTTCTTGTTTCCAAAAATTGCATTTATTCAATTGGACCTTTAAATTCGTTTCTTTTAGACGTGCTAAAATTTTAGCTAGTGATTCTAAATGTTCGTCTACGCTAGTAGAAAATATTAAAATGTCATCTAAGTAAACAATACAGATTTTCCCAATATATTCTTTTAATACTTGGTTCATTAGTCTTTGAAAAGTTGCAGGAGCATTACGTAATTCGAAAGGCATTCTTAGGAATTCGGAATGTCCATTTGCTGTAGAAAATGCTGTTTTGTGTATGTCTCGTTTGTCCATTTCTATCTGATGGAATCCTTTAGCTAGATCGATCGTTGTAAAATACTGACATCTTCCTAATTTATCAAATATTTCTTCCATATTTGGAATAGAAAACCTATCCTCAGTAGTTACGCTGTTCAATTTTCTGTAGTCGATTACAAGGCGCCATTTTTGTTCATTTGACGCACCCAGCTTCTTTGGAACAATCCAAATAGGGCTGTTGTAAGGACTGGCAGATTCTCTAATTATACCCTGTTCTAGCATTTGTTCGATTTGTTTATTTATTTCATCTTTATGTATCTCTGGATACCTATATATTCTTGAATAAACTGGAATATCAGTTTTTGTGTCTATACGATGCTTTACTTGATTAGTAAATGTCAAATTGTCATTTTCATTGTAGAAAACTATTTTATATTTCTTTAGAACGGTTATCTATTTATTTTTGTCGACGTCGTTTAAATGGTCTGTGTTTATGGATTCGCAGACATTATTATCTTTTACTGAATTTGTAAAGATTTCTATTGTATTTCCTTTGTAACTTCTGTTCATATAAAGCTCTTCTTCTTTATTCATAAAAAAATGTACTACAGCATTATTAGTTCTTAACGTTCTATTGGAGTAGTCAATTTTACAATTCAACTTATTCAAAATGTTATTTCCTAAAAGTCCGTCAAAGTTCTTATTAAAATTGCATTCAAGAAATTGAAATGTGCAATTTTCCTCTCTAAATTCTTTAAACCTTGGTACTGTACATAGAGTTCTGACTTAATATTCATTTGTCATCGGGGTTACTATAGCTTCTATACTCGTTTTCCATTTTGGATTACATATTCCTTCGTTAATCAAGCTGAATTCTGCTCTTGTGTCTATTATAAAATATAGTTTTCTTATATGAGTTTCGATCACTATATAGGGAAGCTGTTTACTTCCGTTTCGCAAAAATTTATTTGTATGTTACCTATGTCCATAGGCTCTGGTTTATCGAACCTGCTACGATTAGTTTGTCTAGTTTGGCGTGAATGCGTGCGATTTTGATCACTTCGCTCATTGTATTGCCTATTGTAGTTCTGATAGTAATTGCCACTATAGTTACCAGTATTTCCTGTATTGTAACTTCTTCTGTTGTAAGTATTTGTTTCGTCCCTGTCTTGACCATAGCTCTGAGAGCAATTGAATTTTTTGTTATTATTTTTATAACTATTATAATTTCGAACTTCATTACTTTTAATTCGATTTTTCGCGTCTTGGTTTTGGTTGAAGTTGTAATTGTTTCTAACGTTATCACTAAAATTTCGTCTAAAGCTATAGTTTTTTCCCGTTGGTCCATACGCTGTATAATGTTGTTCCCTGGTGTCTACAATTATTTTATAAGTTGCTTCTAGAGTTTCCGGACTCCTCCCAAAAATCATCGTTTTCGTCGGCTCTGGTAAATTTTATTATTTAATTGTTGGTATTTTCTTTTTCACCAAAGTTATTTTTTTAAATTTCTTTCAATTCGGCCCAATTTCGCGTATTTGTGTGCCGGTGCAAAACTTTTCGCGTGTCGCCTACACACTTGTTTTTAATGTAATCGAAGAACACCTTTTTATTATTTGCGTCAAACGCTTCCACTGACGGCAGAATATTCTCTACTTGTGTAAAGAAGTCAGGCAACTGATCAACATCTTTGCCGTTGAACTCACTTATTTGTTTTATACGGTTTAATACAAGAGCAAACATTCTTTTTGCATTTTCATCCATGTTCTTTTTTTTATTGTTACTGATTGATTTTTATTATTGTAATTAATTACTTCTATTTAGTAATCAATTAGATATATGTGTATTTTTTTTTTGTTGGTATAGTTCAGAGAAAGTGTGTGAGTTTATTTTTAAATATCTTTCTATCATATGCACTTGTACGTATTTATTTATTTGTTGTTATCATTACGAGCTTCGTTTAGATTGAATGCGACATTGCTGCTCGTTTGCATAAAAGGTCAATTCCATAGTTTTGAGAAATGATACGCACAGTTATATTTTTGCTTACAGCATTTACATGTGACTCATTTGCATTGCTGCTACACTTTAGCTTGTTGATATTTTTGCGCTCACACTTTTTTTTTTTGTTTTTTTGCACTTAAAAATAAATGCATCTTACTTAGTTTGATAGTCCTTCTTTGCCTTAATTTGATGCTTGAAGTAGTCCTTCCTTGGCTTAATTTGATGCTCGAATTAGTCCTTCCTTGACTTAATTTGATGTTCGAATTTTGTAAGCTTAATTTGATGCTTGAAGTAATCCTTCTTTGGATTAATCTGATGATCGAATTGATTTTTCTTTTCCTTGTCGCCAGTTAAGTGTTGAATTGAAAGAAGTCTTCCTTCTTCGGTAGTTTTCTTCAACTGCATTTATTTTCGCTTCAAAACAATTTTCAAGCTAAACTAACATTAGAAAATATATAAAAATACAATATATGTTTTTGTTGGCATTTCGTGAGAACGCTTTTTGTGATCCGTTCACATGCCGAATTTGAAGCTTTAATAACATACACCTGCATTTTGTTTACGTTTATGTCACGTCTTTAGAACTCGCGTGTAAAGTGTCTTCATATGTATGTACGTATGTGTGTTTATTTGGATTTATGTATTTATATATTTATGTATGCAAGTATGTCTTTATGTTTATGTATTTAAGTATGCCTTTATGTTTATGTATGTAAGTATGTCTCTATGGAGGTGTCTCAAGTGGCCCATATATGACTCCACCACCCCTAGTTTCAACAGTCTCTGTTGAAGCAGGTTGTATGTTTAATTCTATATTTACAATTTTAACATTTATTTTAGCTTTATTTCTTTTATAGATAATATAAATTACAATAATTCCTATCAAAATCACGATCAGTGCATTTATTGCGTAACTTGCATTTTTATGCAGTTTCAGTTCGTCTATTTTTGAAATATTATCTTCTTGGTTAATGAGGATATCTGAGAAAGTTATCTGATTTTCAAAGTACAATTCATTAGATGGTGTTTCTGGATATAAGTACTTTTCGTTTACAATAGTTTTAGTGTTGTAGAATATTTCATTCCATATTTCAATTTTACAGTTATAAAAATTTATCAAAACATTTCCTTTTATTACGATATTTCGGTTATCACAATTTTGTTTTATTTTCATATCCAACGCATTTTTGATAATTAAGGTATCTTCTCCAATATTTTCTATAATTGTTTTATTATTATATCTTAATTTACATGTGTTTAAGTTGCAAATGTTTGTTTTCTTCAGATTCTTAAAATTAACGCCTTCTTTATATTCGTACATTTTGTTATCTATATTGACAACATATTTATTTTCTTCTGCTATTTCTAAAAAATGTTTGTTTGGTACTGGAGTTATTAATGTTAAATCTCCTTTAATGTATGAAGTGGGCAGCTTTATTGCTTATATAAAGAGTCATCTT
Organism: Anastrepha ludens; assembly: GCF_028408465.1. NCBI lineage: Eukaryota > Metazoa > Arthropoda > Insecta > Diptera > Tephritidae > Anastrepha > Anastrepha ludens. The sequence continues at coordinate 63,738,171 of NC_071503.1, read as the reverse complement.
TATATGTTAGAAACCCCATTTCAACTAATTTTAATTTATAAAAATGTATGTGTAATGTTTTAATTTCCTCCGCCGATAAAATACTAGGGTGCAAACTATTATGTTTCGCAGACGCTATATTGTCTTGCAAATGTTCTATTTTATTTTCTAAATATGTATTTAAGTTTGAGCATTTGGTCTGTAAATAAAATTTGATTGGCTATTCTGTTGTTTGTTAACCGTGATTCTTTAAATGCATGTAGGTAATACTTTTGTTCTGTCATGTTCTATAGCCTTTTTTAATATATTAATAGTCTCATTGAAATTCTCATTAATATGGATCTGTTTGTTTACAGTTTTTATAATATTATGGTTATTTTTGTCTGTTATTTCTAAATGGTTTAATATTTGTTCTCTGTCGTCTTCGTCCATAAGTCCAAATAACCACTTGTAAGTTGTGCCTGCAATATTAACTAAACCCCGTTTTTTTCCTAGCGCTAGTTACTGGAATCAGAGTATTTATTTTTTCTCTAATTGTTTTTATTTCTCCATAAATCATATTTCTACCATCTATATTAAATTGGTCTAAGTTACTCTCTATATTATTTTCTATTTTATCGATTAGATATATTATTTCTTTAGGATGAATAATATGAAGAACTGTTGCTGGTTTATTAACAATTTCTGTTTCCCTTATTTGTATTCTTGCGTATCCTGCTTCATTTTCTATCTGGTTTATTTGAAGTAATGCGTTGATGATTACCAGCGTCGTAATTAATGTCATAGCTCTAGTCAACATTTTCATCCTGAAATTTAAATTTTCGTTTTACTTGTGTTTTGTAAACTTTTTTGAAGTTATTATTATTTGAAATTAAATGGTCCCCTTCTCTTTGAGAGTTGTTTATTTTTTTATATTTAGGCTTCGATTTACTAACTCTATAGTTTTTTATATAATTATTTTCGAAATTCTGGTCATTAGTTCTATTATTTTTATTGTTCAGGGCTTTTATTTTATCTTCCTTTTCTTTATGTAGTTTTTCAGAAAACTTATTCAAGTCTTGCTCGGACAGCAAGTTATTTATAAAATCAATCGGTCTTATTCTTGTTGTCGAATGTATTGTGTTGTTATAAGAAATTACTGCTTTGAATACCTTTCCTTTTAAATCAACAACATTTTTCGCATCAGCGTTAAAAATTCTCACATGTTCATTTACTGTGGAGTGCAATCTTTCTACATCTGCGTTACCGGTTTTGTTATAGGTTGTAGTTAAATGTAGTTCAATTTTATTATCTTTCAAGAATTATCTTATCGGTGTCGTATCTAGTTCATTATCTGTTACTAGAGTTTTTGGCTTACCTAAATATTGGATTATTTGTTTGATTGCATCTAATATGGAAACCCATGTTCTGTCATTTAATAGGTGAGCTGTGGCATACTTTGTTAATTTATCGATACTTGTAAGAAACATTACGCCTCTTTGTGGATACCAAATATCAAAGTGAACTATATGATTAGCCTTCCCTGGAGTTTTTGTAACATTAACCCTTCGTTAGGCACGTGGATTTTTGTAACGTGGTTAGGCACGTGGTCTACAATCGTAGACCATTCTAATATTATGACTAAAAGTGTTATTCATTTGTGTTTCTTAATAATACTTCATAAGTATATTCTGTGATTTAATGTGAAGAATATAAATTAATATTTTCACTTAAATATTTGTGTATCTTCTGTAAATTCAATAAAAATGTGAATGTATGTGTTTTTAACATTTATTGCAATTCATAAAAGTTTTTTCTTATAACTAATGGAAGATTTACAAAAGAGTTTTTATTATTCGTAAAACTTAAAATAAAAATATGTAAAATTCACTTCTTTGAATAAAAAAATAAAGGTTCAGTACAAAACTTATATGTTGTGGTTTCTGAAAACTGCTTATATTTCCTCACTGAGACATTCCATGCAGCTTTCCCTCATATGATTTTTGCAAGCAAATCTGCCACATTTAGTACACGACTTTCGGGATGATTTGTTCATATTGCGGGGGCAAATATGACAACGTCCGACATAGTTACTTGGTGATTGAGTGGGTTGTGGTGCAATGCCTGGGATGCCAAGAAGGTTGTGGGCTCGCTGCCTCATTTCCCTGGGTAGTCGAGGATTCTTTGATCTAACTTCTATCGAATGATCTAACTGGTCGAATGAGTTCCCAAGCGCATTTTTCAAGAAAATCACTCCGTTTTATATTATTTTGGGGATTATTTGCTTTATATACACAAAGAGCGTTTATACCAGAGATATTTAGTAAATTGTAAAATATTACCATTGGCCAACGACACGTTTTCCTTGCAACATTATATTTCTGACATAATTGGTCCACAAGATCTACACCAATTTTTGTGTGATTATAATCGGTTATCATAATTGGTTTTTTTTCATCATTTCTTTGCTCATCTATTGCGCTATCATGGTGCATAGATGATATCAGGATCACTGACCGGTTTTTTTGGCGGCAGTGCGACACAATGGATACAATTTTCTTGGAAACCAAAAATACTTGACTTTTCTTTACGATTCTTCCTGGGAAGGAATTCTTTGGGAACTTCACGTTTATTTTTTCTCACAGTTCCCAAATATGTAAGCTTTTTCTATAGCAAATTATTAACCAACGCACATACCGGTATTTTGATAATCTAGGCGGCCAAAAGTCAATTTTGTAAAATGCATTAATTGATTTTAATAATGAATAAAATATAAAGATAACACAATAGAGTATTCACTTCACCCCCTTTCGCGCTTTTTCGTCGCGTGCGCTACCGCCGTATTGGCAGTCAAAAGTTCATTGCTTATCACACTACACATATCTCGCTCGGCGTTCGGCAAGCAGCAAATCTTCAAAAAAGTAAAGTGAACTTATTTAAAGTTATATGTCTCGTTTTAATGATGGAAATTGAAGCTTCAGGTATGTTTTTTCCAAATTTAATAAATATTTTATAGATTTTGTTCATTAATAACGTAATTTATTGAATTCCGTACAAGGAGAAATAGTGCATTTTTTACACATATTTTTTTTATTTGTTAAGCTGAAAGTTATACTTCCAAGTTCGTCCAAGCTTGAATTTTTTTTTCAGATTGTGTACATATGCTTTGAGATGTAGAATAAAGTAGAATTAGCCGCAGAAAACCGCAGATTAATTAATTGTGGAATTTCAAAAGTTTCATGGAACAGTTTTTTTAAAACGTTTTCTATACTTGTTATTTTTTGGTTTGTTTAAGGTTCTCAAGGCACTTCAGGGGTTCGAATTGTGACTCGAAAATACCTATTCGACCGCATGCAAGCTCAGAATTTACCAAATTTGGACGAAAAATTAAACTCTTTACAACAGGAGCTTTTGTCAAGTGAAAAATACTCTGACGAACAGATATCAGCTCTTAAGCACAATTTTTCACATTTTAAATCACAAATCAAGAAAAAGTGGCTACAAGTACATAAAAAGGAAGATGTTTTCCTATCAAAGTACAAATCTTGGTTGGAAGGAGGTTTTGAATTAACTGTTGCAGCAATACCGAAACGATGTGGCCGTCCTCAGAAAGATTTCAGTGACTCAGGTGAAAGATCTAAAAGACGCAAAACTGCAGAACTCAGATCTACAGTAAAGGACAAAAACTTGATTATCCATGCTGCTTCAGTAGAGTTAATCAAAAGTGGGAAGAGAGATGCTTCTAAAGTATTAAAAGACATTCAAAACTCTCCGATACGTGCGACAAAATACAAAAAGGCATTTTCAAACACTAAGAAAAAAGAAATCCACTCTTTATCACCAATGCAAGCATTGAAAATGATGATTGATGCTGATCTAACAAGTGCTCAGTACGAAGTTATAAGGAACACATCTAAAAAAATTGTTCCCTGCTACACACTTATTCAAAAAGCAAAAAATGAATTGTATCCGCCTACTGAATCTATCAGAATTACATGCACTAGTGCCGAATGTGACTTACAGCCCTTGGTCGATGTTACAGTGAAACGCTTATTAACTTATTTGGAAGTAGTTCTTTCAGCCCTTGAAGAACAAGAAAGATTGTCCCTGAAACTTATTTGTAAATGGGGATGCGACGGCTCACAGCAGTCAGAGTTTAAACAAAAACAAGAAAGTGATACTGATTGTGATTCAAATATCTTCCAAACCTGTTTTGTTCCATTAAGGTTAGTCTGTGGAAAAAGTGATAAAGTCGTTTGGGAAAATCCAACGCCCTCTTCAGCTCGTTTTTGTCGTCCTTTGAGGTTCCGGTTTGTGAAAGAAAGTGTGGACATAACTAAAGAGGAAATCGACTTCGTAACTGAATCTTTGAAATCGCTGTCAGCTACGGATTTAGCATTAAATAGTTTAACCTTTAAAGTCAGTCACGTGTTCGTCATGACAATGGTAGATGGCAAAGTGTGCAACGCTGCTTCTGGCACAACTTCTACCAATAAGTGCTATATTTGTGGCGCTACATCCAAAGATTTTAATCAGCTGCATTTAAAGCACGATATTAAGCACGAATGCCTTGAGTTTGGTTTATCTGTTTTGCACGCCAGGATAAGACTCTTTGAGAGTATTCTCCATCTTGCCTACAAGTTGCCTGTTCGAAAATACAGAGAAAGAAAGACAGAAGCGGAAAAAACGCTCGAGAAAGACAGGAAACTTGAAATCCAACGGAGATTCCGTAACGAGACTGGCTTGCTTGTTGATATGCCAAAAGCTAACTTTGGAAACACGAATGATGGCAACACAAGCAGGAGATTTTTCGAAGATCCAAAGTTAGCTGCTGAAATAACCGGAATCAACTATGATCTCATTTATCGGTTAAAAGTCATATTGGAAACAATTTCATGCGGACATAAAGTGGACTCGGAGAAGTATGATAAATATGCATTTGACACAGCTCAGTTGTACGTTGAATTATACCCATGGCACCCGATGACACCGACAATGTACAAAATACTTGTGCATGGTGCATTAATCATAAAAAATGCATTGGTGCCTATTGGGCAACTTTCGGAGGAAGCTGCAGAAGCAAGGAATAAACATTTTAGAACTTACCGCCAAGACTTCGCAAGAAAATTTTTCCGAGAAAACTGCAATAGAGACATTTTTAATCGACTTTTTTTAAGTTCAGACCCTTTATTTAGCAGCACTAGAAATGTGAAAAGAGGAAAATTAAAATCATATTTACCGGAAACGTTAAGTTTACTCATTCCGGCCCAACCTAACGAATCTGATTTATCAGATAATGAAAATTTGTAATTTTTTCCTTTAATTTGTTTTATTTTGCTTTAGTTCTTATTGACGTAAGATTATTGATTGAATTAAATTTTTTTTTTTTGGTTCAAATAATGTATTTTATTTGACACCTTCTGTGAAACTTGCCATTTGATAATAAATAATTAAAACATTATTTTATATAATTTAACCTATAAATACCCCAAAAAAATTCATTTTCTATTTATTCTAGTACAAAATGGTTGTATCTTTAAATATACCACGGTCATTTAAGGGTTAATAATATAATAGTTCAATAAAAAAAGTCCATTGTCTAAATGATGATGAATAAAAGTATTTAAGACTATAAAAAACGTTAAAATAGTTTTGGCCGCCTAGATTATCAAAATACCGGTATGTGCAACGATAAGCTGCCGAACCAATTGTCACCAGTAATATTGCGTTTACTGGCTCTACCAATCGAAGAGTTATCTCTTCCGCACTATTGCTAAGTTTGTATGGTCCGTCCGGCTGAGTTCCCACATAAGTTTCCAAATTAAAAGTGTAAGACGTTTTTGCATCTACCATCGCGAAAGTTTTAATGCCAAACTTGGCCGGCTTACTAGGAATGTATTGCTTAAACGCGCAACGTCCTCTAAATGCTAATAGTTGTTCATCCACAGTAAGAAACTCACTACCAATAAAATTACTTTGAAAGTTGACCAGGAAACCTTAAAAGAGTTCTCTTATAGGCGCCAATTTATCAATTGCTCTTCTCTGCTGATGTTATCAAATCGCAGGCATCTCAACCCCGTTTCCTTGGGAATTGTCCCAAATTTTATGAAGATTTTTTCTCGAGCTTCTAAGAGCGCCAATCAAAAACAAAATGCCAATGAAAGCGCGAATTTCGGTGTTATCGGTTTCTCTTGCATCTTGATTCATTCTATCTTCTTGAAAGTTAACCCGTACTTTTTGAATACACAAATTTGTGGAAACGGTTATTATTCTTATAACCGAGTCATTCACAAATAAATTTAGGCACTCAATTTCTGTTTCAACAATGCGCGCATTGCCTTTTGTACCCGGCAAAAGTTTGATTATATTGTGCGAACGAATACGAACTTGCAAATTGGGTCTGGTTTTCTTCCACTTAGTGACATTGTCTTTTCCTTAATAGAAATTTTGGGGATGAGATGCACCAGAATCGTCTGAAAGAATTTCATCATCGCTTGATCCTTCTAGTTCCGATTCAGTCGCGTGGTCACTCTCTTCAGCAGCATTCACATTGATATCCGTATCTTCGTCAACCTCCGTCTCGTTTTCTTCATCCATAGCACTTTCTTGACTACTTGATAGTTCGGAGAGCCATCTTTCCCATATTTCAGGATTTTTGCTGCTCTCCAATCGTCTTTTTTGGAATCAGACATAGTATTATCTGAAACTAATTAAATTAGCACACTTTTGTAAAAAAAAATATAATATAAAATATATATATAAGCAAAACTTACCTGAACTTAATTCAAATATTTAATATATCAAGTAATATTGCCGCAAGAAAAAGTAACGTCGTTAGTCACGTGGTCTACATATGTAGACCAGCACTGTTCAGACCTTGATAAAATTTACAACTGCACGTCAAACCCGCACTGAATGCACTAATTGGATAAAGAGATTAATTATAAACAGCTATTAAAAAGCTTAGGTAATTTAAGAGACAAATTTAAGGAGTTGCACGACTTTGAAAAGAAGTGGTCTACGATTGTGGACCACGTGCCTAATGAAGGGTTAAGATTATGTTTAATAGGACAGCGATCGAGTTTCGCTTTATTGCATATTTCGCAATTATTAATGTATTTATTTATTTCTACCTGTAACTTGGGGTAATAATGCGTTCTCTTTATTTCCTCGAATACTTCATTTATGCCTCTGTGATTGTTTTCTAAATGTTTTTCTTCGATCAATGTTAAAAGTTCTCCTCTATCTGTTATATCTTTCAGTATAATATTCGATCTCAGCACTCTCATCTTTGAATTGCTAGTGAAATAGTTTCTGTATAACTCTTGAAAATGTAAAAATAATTTATTGTCAGGGCAATATATTACTGCCAAACTTTTTTGAGGTAAGTTTACTCTCATTATTTCTAAGATGTCACTTTCCGATGTCACATTTATTATGGTTCGAATTTTTTGTTTATATAATATTCTCTTAGTTATTGACTCCTTCTGCGCGTATTTCAAAATTAATTGATTCTTAAATATGTTAATCGAATTTTCTGTTATTTTTATGAAGTAAGTAGGTACTGTCAGTCTCTGCACTGTGTACGGTACTTAAATCATCCTCAAATAATTCAATTAAATTGACTTCTGCATCGACAACGATTCTACTCAAACCATCCGCAATAAAATTTTCTTTTCCCTTTATATATTCTATGTTGAATTCGTATTCATTTAATTTTATTTTTCATCTTTGAAGTTTAGAGTTCGGCTCTTTTAAGATATTCAGCCAAACAAGAGGTCGATGGTCGGTTTTTATTGTTAACTTCCTACCAAATAAGTATGGTCGAAAATATTTTGTTGCCCACACAATAGCTAATAACTCTTTTTCTATTGTACTATAGTTTTTCTTTTTCTTGCATTAAAACTGCTCCGAGCGCAACATTGCTCGCATCGGTAACCAGTGCGAATTCTTTTCTGAAATCTGGATGCATTAAAATAGGATCCGATTTGATCAGCAACTTTAGTTTTTCAAAAGCTTCAATGTAATATTTATCTTGCAAATTAATTTTACCAGTAATCCCAAGAAATGATTTAATTTCTTTTTGGTTTTTAGGAAGTAGAATCTTATCTATTGCTTCCACTTTTTTTGGATTCGGTTTAATGCCTTATTTTGTTACCAGGTGACCCAAGAATTCTGTTTCTTGTTTCCAAAAATTGCATTTATTCAATTGGACCTTTAAATTCGTTTCTTTTAGACGTGCTAAAATTTTAGCTAGTTTCCTAGTAAACAATGCAGATTTTCCCAATATATTCTTTTAATACTTGGTTCATTAGTCTTTGAAAAGTTGCAGGAGCATTACGTAATTCGAAAGGCATTCTTAGGAATTCGGAATGTCCATTTGCTGTAGAAAATGCTGTTTTGTGTATGTCTCGTTTGTCCATTTCTATCTGATGGAATCCTTTAGCTAGATCGATCGTTGTAAAATACTGACATCTTCCTAATTTATCAAATATTTCTTCCATATTTGGAATAGGAAACCTATCCTCAGTAGTTACGCTGTTCAATTTCCTGTAGTCGATTACAAGGCGCCATTTTTGTTCATTTGACGCACCCAGCTTCTTTGGAACAATCCAAATAGGGCTGTTGTAAGGACTGGCAGATTCTCTAATTATGCCCTGTTCTAGCATTTGTTCGATTTGTTTATTTATTTCACCTTTATGTATCTCTGAATACCTATATAAGTTAACACAGTCTATATTCTCTGTTCATAAAAATGCAGAAACAGCAAAATCACATTTTGTGCGAACGGAAGTCATCGCGACAAAATGTGAAGAACCTCACTTATATTCTCTGTTCATAAAAATGCAGAAACAGCAAAATCACATTTTGTGCGAACGGAAGTCATCGCGACAAAATGTGAAGAACCTTACTTATATTCTCTGTTCATAAAAATGCAGAAACAGCTAAATCACATTTTGTGCGAACGAAAGTGATCGCGACAAAATGTGAAGAACCTTACTTACCTGTTTCATTTGCAATTTGATGATTAGCCAATATTTACTTACATGCAATATTTAGCGGAAGCAATCGCAACGGAATATAAGCCGCCGCGACTTCCAACAACAACAATAATACAGTGCACTCGCGATAACTCGAACTAATTAAAACAGGCGCTGTTCGATTTATCGAATTTGTTCGACTTATCAATTGAGTGTGCTATGTTAAAAAAACAATCATCGATATCGATTTTTCGATCGATTGTTGAAAATGGAAGCCAGTAGAAAATTTCTGTAGTATAGTTTCGTTATACGAATTACATTTTGGTCCATTGGCTGGATCAATGGTGTCACATTCGGCGGCATAAACATAGTTAAAATTAAACCATCCTCGGACTTTAATTCGATTTCGTTGGGATGTGATGGGGCATTATCAATTAGAAGAAGAGCCTTCTCAGGTAGTCCCCATCTTTCAAATTTTTTCTTACCTAAATATTAAAGTCATTTAACTTGGTTAAAAAAATTGTTTTAATGAATCTGGATTTCACCTGCGGCACGAACGAATTATGAAACCAGTCTTTGAAAATCGCCGAAGTCATCCAGGCTGATTTGGAATTTTTGTACTCCACCGGACAGTTAAAATTTTTTAAAACACGAGGATTTCTTGCTTTGTCAATAACGAGAAGTTTAAGCTTATGGTTGCCGGTAGCGTTAGTGCAAGCCATAAATTGCCTTATCTTTCTTTTTTATAAGACTTATGGTGGACTTGGCTACCCCATATTCCTTCGCTAGAGAAGTAACACTACGTCCACGTTTAATTTTGTTAAGGACTTCAGCCCTCTCTTTTAATGTTAAACACTTTCACCTTTTACGATCCATTACTCACGTGCTCTGATATACTACAAATGACAAATTTAAAGCAATTTGGTCAATGCAAGATGTTGTTCCCAGAAAACTAACGGGATATTAACGCCGAAATATTCATATGGACAATACACTAGTATACATATAATTTATATACATATACTATTACATATGTATCTATGTACAAAATGTACATGTTTGAAAATAATGTGTGTACAAATAAATTTGTTTTTTTGTTCGAGTTATAGCGCTTTTTTATTGTTCGAGTTACAAAGAAGTCAATGGGGGAAAAAATGTGTTCGAGTTAGCACGTCGTTCGACTTAGCGGCTATTCGAGTTACCGCGAGTGCACTGTAATTATAAAATATTGAATTACACAAATAACAATTTAGCAAGTAAGCAATTTCATTGTAAATTGTAGCAAAATAAGAATTTAGTAAGTAAGCAAATTGTATTAGTAAGTAAGCAAATTGTATTAGCAAGTAAGCAATTTTGTACTATATAAGACATTATCAAATAAAGCAAGCAGGTTCAGTTGAAACTTAAAATCATTTTTACGAGTCGTGGCCTGCAGTCGACACCTTATATTCTTGAATAAACTGGAATATCATTTTTTGTGTCTATACGATGCTTTACTTGATTACTAAATGTCAAATTGTCATTTTCATTGTAGAAAACTATTTTATATTTCTTTAGAATGGTTATCTATTTATTTTTGTCGACGTCGTTTAAATGGTCTGTGTTTATGGATTCGCAGACATTATTATCTTTTACTGAATTTGTAAAGATTTCTATTATATTTTCTTTGTAACTTCTGTTCATATAAAGCTCTTCTTCTTTATTCATAAAAAAATGTACTACAGCATTATTAGTTCTTAACGTTCTATTGGAGTAGTCAATTTTACAATTCAACTTATTCAAAATGTTATTTCCTAAAAGTCCGTCAAAGTTCTTATTAAAATTGCATTCAAGAAATTGGAATGTGCAATTTTCCTCTCTAAATTCCTTAAAGCTTGGTACTGTACATAGAGTTCAGACTTTATGTTCATTTGTCATTGAGGTTACTATAGCTTCTATACTCGTTTTCCATTTTGGATTACATATTCCTTCGTTAATCAAGCTGAATTCTGCTCCTGTGTCTATTATAAAATATAGTTTTCTTATATGAGTTTCGATCACTATATAGGGAAGCTGTTTACTCCCGTTTCGCAAAAATTTATTTGTGTGTTACCTATGTCCATATGTAGGCTCTGGTTTATCGAACCTGCTATGATTAGTTTGTCTAGTTTGGCGTGAATGCGTGCGATTTTCATCACTTCGCTCATTGTATTGCCTATTGTAGTTCTGATAGTAATTGCCACTATAGTTACCAGTATTTCCTGTATTGTAACTTCTTCTGTTGTAAGTATTTGTTTCGTCCCTGTCTTGACCATAGCTCTGAGAGCAATTGAATTTTTTGTTATTATTTTTATAACTATTATAATTTCGAACTTCATTACTTTTAATTCGATTTTTCGCGTCTTGGTTTTGGTTGAAGTTGTAATTGTTTCTAACGTTATCACTAAAATTTCGTCTAAAGCTATAGTTTTTTCCCGTTGGTCCATACGCTGTATAATGTTGTTGCCTGGTGTCTACCATTATTTTATAAGTTGCTTCTAGAGTTTCCGGATTCCTCCCAAAAATCATCGTTTTCGTCGGCTCTGGTAAATTTTCCTTGACAATTTTTAAAGCTATTCTGTTGATTTCGTCGGTCGTATAAATTCCGTCGTTATGCGTAACCTATTTACTAATTGAGTTGTAGTGATAGTTTTCAATAGTACCATACACTTTTAACATTTTTAATTTATCCATTAAATTGTTGGTTATTTTTAACACACTTTTATTAGGTCGGGTTGTATGTATGTATGTATGTATGTAACGGAATCTATGAGCTTAATTTTCACTGGCTTCCAAAAATCTGATCGACTTGGAATTTTGCACACCTATCAATTACCGATGACAATGCAATAAATTGATAAAAGTTTTCCATTATCCTTATTAGGATTGCCAGGATTAATATTTTCTTTTTTTACCTGTGGGCAAAAAGTAAGGTGAATTTGGTTGTAAAATGAAAAATCTTTATTTATTCTTGTAAATCAATTTCATCCCCTTCAAAACAATCCCCTCTCGATGAACCTTCAGCACCTTCTTCGATTCAGCTTTTATCTCCTCAATCGACTCGAAACGCGTTCCCCGGAGTGGTCTCTTGAGTTTTGGGAATAGCCAGAAGTCACACGGAGCCAAATCAGGCGAATACGGTGGTTGCGGAACGATATGCGTGGAATTTTTGGCGAAATGGTCACGAAGAACGAGTGCAGAGAGAGACGGTACATTATCGTGATGCAAAAACCAAGAGTTGTTGGCACATAATTATGGTCTTTTTAGATGAATTGCTTCACGTAAACGACGCATAACGCTCAAATAATATTCCTTATTAACAGTTTGGCCAGGTGGAAGGAATTCAAAGTGCACCACGCCACGAAAATCGAAAAAAACTGGCCAATGGAGTGGGGTAGCTCAGGCTCCCTCCACGAAATAAGTTCTTCATCCCGATTACTTCTTTATCACGGCCGATAACTGCATAGCTTTAGACTCACAGTCGATAAGAAAGGAATTAAATATAACACGAATATATCGAATCATTTATTCACTGACTGCAATGATAACAATAATTTTCATTCATAATAAGCAAAAAATAGTTTAAAGAAACTAAAAAACACGCTTTTTTGCTAATCGAACTAAAAAGTAGAAAATAAAAAATAGTTTAAAAAAAATAAAAAACACGCTTTTATTGCCAATCGAACTAAAAAGTATAAAATAAATTTTAATGACAAAGAGACCTATAATGAAGTAATAGCAAATCGAAAGATCAGTCATAGTCAACTACCTCAGAACAGAATTATAACAAAAATTAGGATACAAATAGAATAATTCAAATTAGAGTTAAAAGCGTGGGATGTTTGATATAGTAAATATTACAATCATTATATTGGCAACTACCTATTCACAGAAGGTTATGAAAGTGAAGCAAAATGCATCCCACGCTTTTAACTCTAATTCGAATTATTCTATTTGTAACTTAATTTTTGTTATTATTCTGTTCTGAGGTAGTAGACTATGACTGATCTTTCGATTTGCTATTACTTCATTATAGGTCTCTTTGTCATTAAAATTTATTTTATACTTTTTAGTTCGATTGGCAATAAAAGCGTGTTTTTTAGTTTTTTTAAACTATTTTTTATTTAAAATTTCTTTCAATTCGGCCCAATTTCGCGTATTTGTGTGCCGGTGCAAAACTTTTCGCGTGTCGCCTACACACTTGTTTTTAATGTAATCGAAGAACACCTTTTTATTATTTGCGTCAAACGCTTCCACTGACGACAGAATATTCTCTACTTGTGTAAAGAAGTCAGGCAACTGATCAACATCTTTGCCGTTGAACTCACTTATTTGTTTTATACGGTTTAATACAAGAGTAAACATTCTTATTGTATTTTCATCCATGTTTTTTTTTTTATTGTTACTGATTGATTTTTATTATTGTAATTAATTACTTCCATTTAGTAATCTATTAGATATATGTGTATTTTTTTTTTTGGTATAGTTCAGAGAAAGTGTGTGAGTTTGTTTTTAAATATCTTTCTATCATATGCACTGTACGTATTTATTTATTTGTTGTTATCATTACGAGCTTCGTTTAGATTGAATGCGACATTGCTGCTCGTTTGCATAAAAAGTCAATTCCATAGTTTTAAGAAATGATACGCACAGTTATATTTTTTCTTACAGCATTTACATGTGACTCATGTGCATTGCTGCTACACTTTAGTTTGTTGATATTTTTGCGCTCACACTTTTTTTTTTTGTTTTTTTGCACTTAAAAATAAATGCATCTTACTTAGTTTGATAGTCCTTCTTTGGCTTAATTTGATGCTTGAAGTAGTCCTTCCTTGGCTTAATTTGATGTTCGAATTAGTCTTCCCTTGGCTTGATTTGATGCTCGAATTAGTCCTTCCTTGACTTAATTTGATGTTCGAATTTTGTAAGCTTAATTTGATGCTTGAAGTAATCCTTCTTTGGATTAATCTGATGATCGAATTAATTTTTCTTTTCCTCGTCGCCAGTTAAGTGTTGAATTGAAAGAAGTCTTCCTTCTTCGGTAGTTTTCTTCAACTGCATTTATTTTCGCTTCAAAACAATTTTCAAGCTAAACTAACATTAGAAAATATATAAAAATACAATATATGTTTTTTGTTGGCATTTCGTGAGAACGCTTTTTGTGATCCGTTCACATGCCGAATTTGAAGCTTTAATAACATACACCTGCATTTTGTTTACGTTTATGTCACGTCTTTAGAACTCGCGTGTAAAGTGTCTTCATATGTATGTACGTATGTGTGTTTATTTGGATTTATGTATTTAAATATTTATGTATGCAAGTATGTCTTTATGTTTATGTATTTAAGTATGCCTTTATGTTTATGTATGTAAGTATGTCTCTATGGAGGTGTCTCAAGTGGCCCATATATGACTCCACCACCCCTAGTTTCAACAGTCTCTGTTGAAGCAGGTTGTATGTTTAATTCTATATTTACAATTTTATCATTTATTTTAGCTTTATTTCTTTTATAGATAATATAAATTACAATAATTCCTATCAAAATCACTATCAGTGCATTTATTGCGTAACTTGCATTTTTATGCATTTTCAGTTCGTCTATTTTTGAAATATTATCTTCTTGGTAAATGAGGATATCTGAGAAAGTTATCTGATTTTCAAAGTACAATTCATTAGATGGTATTTCTGGATAGAAGTACTTTTCGTTTACAATAGTTTTAGTGTTGTAGAATATTTCATTACATATTTCAATTTTACAGTTATAAAAATTTATCAAAACATTTCCTTTTATTACGATATTTCGGTTATCACAATTTTGTTTTATTTTCATATCCAACGCATTTTTGATAATTAAGGTATCTTCTCCAATATTTTCTATAATTGTTTTATTATTATATCTTAATTTTCATGTGTTTAAGTTGCAAATGTTTGTTTTCTTCAGATTCTTAAAATTAACGCCTTCTTTATATTCGTACATTTTGTTATCTATATTGACAACATATTTATTTTCTTCTGCTATTTCTAAAAAATGTTTGTTTGGTACTGGAGTTATTCATGTTAAGTCTCCTTTAACCCTAGAACACACACCCGGGTACAAATGTATCCACTTCAACTTTGAAGTGTTGTAACTTTTGAACCGCTATACCTCTATACCGCTAGCTTCGGATCTAGGAAGATTATTTAGTTTTGAGTTAAAATTCAAAATTTGAACCAGATCGGACCATTGGTTCAGGAGCTACAGCCTTCCAAACACATTATATACGTAAACACACACCCGGGATACGTTTGTACCCCAATAGTAAAAATCCTCATAATAATCAAAAAAAAACATTTTTTATATTATTTTTTTATTTGAAAAATTAAAAATATTCATTTCACACATTATATTATTGACTTTTATTATAAAAATTATAAAAATTCATCTTATATCTAAGGAAAATCATGGCAAATAGAGCAATTTGTTGATGTGACCGAATGTTCAAGACACATTGGCTTCTTACATTTGGCGCACAGCTTTCTGGTTTTTCTACGGCGTTTTTCCTCTTGTGCGTAACATAAATAGCAAGGTCCGGACACAGGTTTTGGCGTGCGCGCTGCGGCAGATGTTGATGCTGCTGTTGACACCATTGATTCCAGCGGTTGGTTGAAATATGCTTCAATAGCAATTTTAGTCGAAAAATTTCGCGTCACTTGACGATTTATGGCTCTGGCTTCAATAATGGGCATACACAATGCTTCAGCCAAGCTGCGCAGGATCTGCTTACGCTTGTTGTTTGTTCTCCAAGGCAACATAGGGTTATTCAAATCGTAGACAATGTAGGCTGCAAGAGCTGTAATGTCCAACATGTTGAAGAACATCGCTAGTGGCCATCGTTTTGTTTGTCTTTGTGTTGGCTATTCCGCAAACATTTGGTCCATTCGATCAACACCACCTTTGGTACGATTATAATATTCAATTATTTCAGGTTTCCCACTGTCAGCTATTTCAGCATCATTATGCATGGTCGAAAGCAAAATTACTGCTTTATTTTTTTGGGAACATAAGAGCACATTGTCACATTATTTTTGAAGCCAAATGTCGTTGAACCAATTGTCCTGTTTTTGTTCTGCTTCATTTCTTGAGGAATATATGATTTGTTTTTGCCCAAAGTTCCAACGATCGTGAGTTTCCAGGTGAGAAGCAGTTCTGCAACTGGCAAGGTCGTAAAAAAATTGTCCATTGTAATGTTTCGGCCACTTCCTTGGTATTTGGCAGACAAATCCTTCACCACTCGTTCGCCTTGGTTCGTTTCCCTACCAGTTTCTGCTTGGCCAGTATATATTTGTCCATGCAGTGGATATGCATTTGTGGCATCGCAAATCCACCAAACCTTGACACCATATTTAGCAGGTTTTGACGGTATGTACTGCGGAAACCGTGTGCGTCCACGGTAAGGAAATAATTGTTCATCAATCGTCAAGCATGAGCTGGGCTTATAATGTGCAGCAAGATTATTGTTCATCATCGTCCACAACTCACTGATCGGTGCTGCTTTATCAGTTAGTAAGCGTGTTGCTCGAGTGTTTTTATCGTCAAATCTTAGGAACCGCAATATCGAACAGAAACGGTTGACTCCCATTGTGGTGCGATATAAAGGATAGTTTTTGACGCTTCATAAATCTCGAACATGTTCTCCATTGCTATGGTTCGCACCAGTCATAATAAGTATGCCAAAAAATGCATACAGCTCTGTTATTGACACAGGCGTCCATGACTTAGGAGTTGTGTTTGGATGCGCATTGTTGTAAGCATTATAAGTTTCTTTTGCTAACTTATTTGTGTGGCGCATAATTATATCAGTAATTTCAACGTTCATGAAACATTTGAATGTTTGCTCTATTGACAACATTTCAGTGCATCTAGCTGGTCCAGAACGTTCTCTTATAATATTTTGTCTGAGTACCTGACGACTTACATTTGGTTCTTTCATCCACTCAGTACCATCACGTGCAACAAATTTTTCGCCACTAGCAGGTAATTCATTATTTTCTTCTACTTCTTCTTCTTCATCGTCTTCTTCATCATCCTCATAGTCCGCATAATCAGGTAATACTTCTGCGGCACTTTGCGAAACTTCAGCATCGTTATCAGCAATTTCAATGTCATTGAATTGAATTTCTTCTTCATCTTCTGAGTCAAAGTCATAGGGAGCGTCATCGTCACAAATTTCATCAAATAAAGATTGTATATATGATTCTCGCTGTTCCTCAGTTAGCCTGCATAATAAAAAAAATTAGTATATGTTTACATTGTTGCTTATTTTACATTTTTGACCTTCTATATGGGATGGTTCCATGTGTAGAAGTCCACGCAAGTGGGGAAAGTTACTGATCGCCATTCACTTGGGAGTGGCCAGGACGATTCTTCTACATATGGTTCAAGCAGCTCACAACGTCCGGGATTAGCCCACGTATCCTCTGGTTAGCTTCCGAACACCCGTTCGGGAGTGAGCTAACGTGAGAAGGCGAAGCATCCCAGCATAGCTGGTTGTGCGCTGGGTTTGGGACCCGCCACTTAAAAAGCTCCCCCAATGAAAACAGCAACAAAGCCTCGGATGAGAACTTCCAACACTGATGACGACCCCTGCAAACGAAATAAGGAATACGATTTGAGGGCATGCACCTGGAATGTCCGGTCCCTTAATGGGGAAGGTGCCTCTGCCCGGCTGGTTGATGTCCTCGTGAGAGTAAAGGCTGACATCACTGCCATCCAAGAGATGCGATGGACGGGGCAAGGTAAGAAAAACCTAGGACCTTGCGTCGTCTACTACAGCTGCCATGTAAAGGAGCGCAAATTCGGTGTCGGATTTGTTGTGGGAGAGAGACTTCGTCGCCAAGTACTGTCGTTCACTCCGGTGGACGAGCGTCTCGCAATAATCCGCATCAAAGCGCGATTTTTTAACATATCGCTAATTTGCGCCCACGCCCCGACGGAAGAGAAGGACGATGCGACCAAGGATTCTTTCTATGAGCGCTTGGAACGTTCCTATGAGCGCTGCCCCCGCCACGACATAAAAATCGTGCTTGGCGACTTCAACGCCAGGGTGGGCAAGGAGGGAATTTTTGGTCCCTCAGTCGGAAAATTCAGCCTGCACAACGAAACATCCGGCAACGGACAGAGGCTGATCGACTTCGCCGGGGCCCGAAACATGGTAGTCTGCAGCACCAGATTCCAGCATAAAAAGATACACCAAGCTACCTGGCTGTCCCCTGATCGAAAAACGCGAAACCAGATCGATCATGTTGTGATAGATGGAAGACACGCTTCTATTGTATTAGACGTACGTACGATCCGAGGAGCCAACATCGACTCGGATCATTACCTTGTTGCAGCCAAATTGCGCACACGCCTCTGTGCAGCAAAAAACGTACATCTACCTACGCAAAGAATGTTCGACATCGAAAAGCTGCAATCACAACAGACAGCCAGAAGATTCGCCACTCGACTCTCACTCCTGCTCTCAGAGAGCACTGCCCAACACACCGGCATGCGCGAGCAAGGGAGCAACATTTCTCGTTCCCTACGTACCGCCGCCGAAGAAGAAATCGGATTCCGGCGAGCCCGAAAAAACAATTGGTACGACGAGGAATGTCATGCTGCCGCCGAAAGAAAAGATGCCGCTTATAGAGCCACGCTGCGATCGGGCGCAACGCGAGCCATGTGGGATCGCTACAGAGAGCTGAAAAAGGAAGAGAGACGTATTATCCGACAGAAGAAACGTGAGGCCGAAATACGTGAGTGCGAGGAGCTTGAGATGCTGGCCAATAGGAACAACGCCCGAAAATTCTACCAGAAAGTTCGGCGGCTTACAGAAGGTTTTAAGACCGGGGCGTTTTCCTGTAAGAACAAAGACGGTGATCTGGTGACTGACGTACAGAGCAATCTTAAATTATGGAGGGAACACTTCTCGAACCTGTTAAACAGTGACAGCTGCGCATGTCACCGAGAAAGTGAAGATCCCGATACCCCAATCGTTGACGACGGAATTATCGTTCCGTTACCCGACCATGACGAGGTGAGAATAGCAATATCACGGCTAAAGAACAACAAAGCCGCGGGCGCCGACGGACTGCCGGGTGAGCTATTCAAACATGGCGGCGAGGAGCTGGTAAGGTGCATGCATCAGCTCCTATGCAAAATATGGTCGGATGAAAGCATGCCTGCCGATTGGAATTTAAGTGTGCTCTGCCCAATCCATAAGAAGGGCGATCCTGCAATTTGTGCCAATTACCGCGGGATTAGTCTTCTAAATATCGCCTATAAGGTTCTAGCGAGCGTATTGTGTGAAAGGCTGAAGCCCACCGTCAACCAACTGATTGGACCTTATCAGTGTGGCTTCAGACCTGGAAAGTCTACCATCGACCAAATATTCACAATACGCCAAATCTTGGAAAAGACCCATGAAAGAAGAATCGACACACACCATCTTTTCGTCGACTTCAAAGCTGCATTCGACAGTACGGAAAGGAGTTACCTGTATGCCGCGATGTCTGAATTTGGTATCCCCGCAAAACTAATACGGCTATGTAAGATGACGTTGCTCAACACCAGCAGCGCCGTCAGAATTGGGAAGGACCTCTCCGAGCCGTTTGATACCAAACGAGGTTTCAGACAGGGTGACTCGCTGTCGTGTGACTTCTTTAACCTGATGTTGGAGAGCATCGTACGAGCCGCAGAACTTAATCGCTCAGGCACAATATTTTATAAGAGCGTACAATTGCTGGCGTATGCCGATGATATTGAGATCATCGGCCTTAACAACCGCGCTGTTAGTTCTGCCTTCTCCAAACTGGATAAAGAGGCAAAGCGAATGGGTTTGGTGGTGAACGAGGACAAAACGAAGTACCTCCTGTCTTCAAACAAACAGTCGGCGCACTCGCGTATCGGCACCCACGTCACTGTAGACAGTTATAATTTCGAGGTTGTAAAAGACTTCGTTTATTAAGGAACCAGCATTAACACCGATAACAATGTCAGCCTTGAAATCCAACGTAGAATCTCTCTTGCCAACAAGTGCTACTTTGGACTAAGTAGGCAACTGAGCAGTAAAGTCCTCTCTCGACGAACAAAACTAACACTCTACAAGACTCTCATCATGCCCGTCCTAACGTATGGCGCAGAAGCGTGGACGATGACAACATCCGATGAAGCGACGCTTGGAGTGTTCGAGAGAAAGATTCTGCGTAAGATTTTTGGACCTTTGCACGTTGGCAACGGCGAATATCGCAGGCGATGGAACGATGAGCTGTATGAGCTTTACGGCGACATAGACATAGCGCAGCGAATAAAGATCCAGCGGCTTCGTTGGCTGGGTCATGTCGTCCGAATGGATACAAACGCTCCAACTTTGAAAGTATTCGATGCGGTACCAGCTGGTGGTAGCAGAGGAAGAGGAAGGCCTCCTCTTGCGAAGGCAAGGCGAATAGGGAACTGCAAACGTTTGAAATCGAATGGTAAATCCGTGGGAATCAGTGGAATTCAAGGTATCAAAATGTCTTCTCCTTTGTACTTCCCTTTCAAAATTGTTGCTTCAATAATGTTACCTATTAGCTTCTTCACAGCGAGTCTTGTACCGTTGCAAAGTCGTGGCACATTAATGTTGCGTAGCATAATAATCGGTGCTCCAATTTTTAATCGTAAATTATGAGGTGGTAAGCCTGGCAAATCGAGTGAGTTTAAGAATTCAGTTGGATAATTTACGACCTCATCTTGATCAGTAATAGTGTCCATTGACTTATACGCAACTATGTCACCAGGTATTTGATCTAAAATAGCTGAATTTATATCATTGACGTCCTAATTTGGTTTTTGTAATGTTGAACTATGTTTGGAAATACACTCTGTATCAATGCCTCTTTAGACTGTGCAAAAGTGCAGAAATTGTTAGGCAATGTTATCATTCCTGTTGTTTTTGAAAAAAGGTTTATTTTTTTTTGTTAAAAAGTGTTTTTTGAAGTTTTGAAAAACACTTCGCTCTAACAAATTTCTTCTCAGTTAATTGCTGAAAATTAAATATTTTGAAAAAACAATTTTTTTAATTTAACGTTTTTGAGAAAATTTTGTTCTTGAAAAAATTTCATACTTTTGTAAAAGTTTAAATTGATTTGTTAAAAAAGATTTTTTTCCGCTTTGAAAAACACCCCCTCGAAAAAATGTATTCTCTATTAATAGTGGAATATGAAATGCTTTGAAAACACCATTTTTTTTTTAAATTTTGTTTGGTTTTCAGAAAATTTTGTTTTGAAAAAATTTCATACCCTTGTAAAAGTTTTATTTTATTTTATTTGTTTAAAATTTTTGAAATTTTTTTTTTTGTAATTTTAGAAAAATACCTCTTCGAAGAAATTTCTTTTATCTTTTTGAGGAAAATTTGGTTTTGAAAAAATTTCATGCTTTCGAAATTTTTTTATTTTACTTTATTTCTTCAAAATTTTTGAAAACAATTTTTTTTATAACTTTCGAAAAACACCCCTTTGAAAAAATGTTTTCTATGTGTCATAGTGGTATTCCATTAACTTTTAGGATTATAGTCAAATACTTACAAATATCTACGCTTTCACAAATAGCAACAATAAACAAATTTCCTCAAAACCAAAAAATTTACTTTTTTTGTAAAAAAATTCTAAACAAACAACGTAATAAATTTAGAATTTTGCGTTCACGAAAAAACAGTATTGTTTTTATTGTATTAACTGAAAACCAAAATGTTGCAAAAAATCAAAACAAAACTAAATTATTTTTTTGTGTTCATTTGGTCCATATGTTCCATAAAAAGTTGATATGGTAAATAATATGCAGGGTCTGATACACGCAAATTTCCATTGACCATTATAGTGACAAAATTATCGATCACCAATTCCAACAGGATTTCAAAATCAGAGTTGGAATGAGTTGTTGTGTGGTGTACTTCTGAAAACAATGAGAAATAAACAAAATAAATCTAAAAATTCGAATTCTAACTTTATCTTGTGTATGTTCTTATTACCTTTGAATTTTTCCAATGAAGCACCATTCATTTTAAATTTTCCAAGAATTTTTTTTATCATTTCGCGTTTCTTTCCTTTTTCATTCGATTCCAACATTTGTTCATAGCCGAAAACATCGTTTGCAAACGCATTCATTTCCATATAGAATTGGTCAAAGAAAGCATTGCTCAATTGAATTGAAACATTATTTTCATAAATACTTAGGACCTTAACTAATGCACCTTGGTACATACCTAACGCAGATATTCATCGCGACCTTGACATCGATACTATTGATGAAACAATACAAAGCGCTAGCAGAAGACACATAAATAGACTATTAACGCATACAAATCCTATGATGAGAAGACTACCAAATAAAGAAAAATCTACCCAAAGTCGGCTAAACCGTCAAACACCAACAGATCTTGCAAAATCCTTGTAATCAATTGTCAACTAATCGTATATATCATTGTTTGTTAACCACTTGTTTTTAAATAATATGTATATATTTCTTCTAAATGAGCTTGGGGGCATTGGCCCTTCAATATCACTCTCATTCCATCTTTTTGTAAATCAAATTACTTATTGTCTAACGACAGGTGTAATATTTTATGGAAGAAATAAAAAAAAAAAAAAAAAATTTCATTCGAATCATTTGAAATTTCTGTATACAATACATTTCTGTATCACAATACAAATACAAAAAATTCAAAAAAAGTTGTACACATAAAATGAATGTCGATTCGAAACTTACTTTAATCTAACAATCGAGCAATTTTTGTTTTGGACAATATTTTGATTTTTTCTTTTTTTTATATGAAGAAAATATTTAAAAGAAATTTTTTTTTGCTAAAACCCTTCCCCTAGTGGATCCCTATAATATGAAAAAAGAACGAATAAAATTGGCCTCGTATCGGCCCAAAAAAATGCGTACAACCGAACATCATTTCATTTTTATATATATAGATTTTCGAAATTCTGGTCATTAGTTCTATTATTTTTATTGTTCAAGGCTTTTATTTTATCTTCCTTTTCTGTATGTAGTTTTTCAGAAAACTTATTTTAGTCTTGCTCAGACAGCAAGTTATTTATAAAATCAATCGGTCTTATTCTTGTTGTCGAATGTATTGTGTTGTTATAAGAAATTACTGCTTTGAAGACCTTTCCCTTTAAATCATCAACATTTTTCGCATCAGCGTTAAAAATTCTCACATGTTCATTTAGTGTGGAGTGCAATCTTTCTACATCTGCGTTACCGGTTTTGTTATAGGTTGTAGTTAAATGTAGTTCAATTTTATTATCTTTCAAGAATTATCTTATCGGTGTCGTATCTAGTTCATTATCTGTTACTAGAGTTTTTGGCTTACCTAAATATTAGATTATTTGTTTGATTGCATCTAATATGGAAACCCATGTTCTGTCATTTAATAGGTGAGCTGTGGCATACTTTGTTAATTTATCGATACTTGTAAGGAACATTACGCCTCTTTGTGGATACCAAATATCAAAGTGAACTATATCATTAGCCTTCCCTGGAATTTTTGTAACATTAAGATTATGTTTAATAGGATTCCGATCGAATTTCGCTTTATTGCATATTTCGCAATTATTAATGTATTTATTTATTTCTACCTGTAACTTGGGGTAATAATGCGTTCTCTTTATTTCCTCGAATACTTCATTTATGCCTCTGTGATTGTTTTCTAAATGTTTTTCTTCGATCAATGTTGAAAGTTCTCCTCTATCTGTTATATCTTTCAGTATAATATTCGATTTCAGCACTCTCATCTTTGAATTGCTAGCGAAATAGTTTCTGTATAACTCTTGAAAATGTAAAAATAATTTATTGTCAGGGCAATATATTACTGTCAAACCTTTTTGAGGTAAGTTTACTCTCATTATTTCTAAGATGTCACTTTCCGATGTCACATTTATTATGGTTCGAATTTTTTGTTTATATAATATTCTCTTAGTTATTGACTCCTTCTGCTCGTATTTCAAAATTAATTGATTCTTAAATATGCTTATTGAATTTTCTGTTATTTTTATGAAGTAAGTAGGTACTGTCAGTCTCTGCACTGTGTACGGTACTTAAATCATCCTCAAATAGTTCATTTAAATTGACTTCTGCATCAACAACGATTCTACTCAAACCATCTGCAATAACATTTTCTTTTCCTTTTATATATTCTATGTTGAAATCGTATTCATTTAATTTTATTTTCCATCTTTGAAGTTTAGAGTTTGGCTCTTTTAAGTTATTCAGCCAAACAAGAGGTCGATGGTTGGTTTTTATTGTTAACTTCCTACCAAATAAGTATGGTCGAAAATATTTTGTTGCCCACACAGCTAATAACTCCTTTTCTATTGTACTATAGTTTTTCTCATGACCATTGAGTGATCTACTTGCATAGCAAATAACTTTGTTATTTTGCATTAAAACTGCTCCGAGCGCAACATTGCTCGCATCGGTAACCAGTGCGAATTCTTTTCTGAAATCTGGATGCATTAAAATAGGATCCGATTTCATCAGCAACTTTAGTTTTTCAAAAGCTTCAATGTAATATTTATCTTGCAAATTAATTTTTACATTTTTCTTTAAGTATTTTATTATATGATAGGCAACTTTCGAATAATCCCTTATAAATCTCATATAATAACCAGTAATCCCAAGAAATGATTTAAATT
This sequence comes from Anastrepha ludens, assembly GCF_028408465.1. Lineage (NCBI taxonomy): Eukaryota > Metazoa > Arthropoda > Insecta > Diptera > Tephritidae > Anastrepha > Anastrepha ludens. The sequence continues at coordinate 63,713,517 of NC_071503.1, read as the reverse complement.
CTTTTTGGTTTTTAGGAAGTAGAATCTTATCTATTGCTTCCACTTTTTTTGGATTCGGTTTAATGCCTTATTTTGTTACCAGGTGACCCAAGAATTCTGTTTCTTGTTTCCAAAGATTGCATTTATTCAATTGGACCTTTAAATTGGTTTCTTTTAGACGTGCTAAAATTTTAGCTAGTGATTCTAAATGTTCGTCTACGCTAGTAGAAAATATTAAAATGTCATCTAAGTAAACAATACAGATTTTCCCAATATATTCTTTTAATACTTGGTTTATTAGTCTTTGAAAAGTTGCAGGAGCATTACGTAATTCTTAGGAATGCGGAATGTCCATTTGCTGTAGAAAATGCTGTTTTGTGTATGTCTCGTTTGTCCATTTCTATCTGATGGAATCCTTTACCTAGATCGATCGTTGTAAAATACTGACATCTTCCTAATTTATCAAATATTTCTTCCATATTTGGAATAGGAAACCTATCCTCAGTAGTTACGCTGTTCAATTTCCTGTAGTCGATTACAAGGCGCCATTTTTGTTCATTTGACGCACCCAGCTTCTTTGGAACAATCCAAATAGGGCTGTTGTAAGGACTGGCAGATTCTCTAATTATGCCCTGTTCTAGCATTTGTTCGATTTGTTTATTTATTTCATCTTTATGTATCTCTGGATACCTATATATTCTTGAATAAACTGGAATATCAGTTTTTGTGTCTATACGATGCTTTACTTGATTAGTAAATGTCAAATTGTCATTTTCATTGTAGAAAACTATTTTATATTTCCTTAGAATGGTTATCTATTTATTTTTGTCGACGTCGTTTAAATGGTCTGTGTTTATGGATTCGCAGACATTATTATCTTTTACTGAATTTGTAAAGATTTCTATTATATTTCCTTTGTAACTTCTGTTCATATAAAGCTCTTCTTCTTTATTCATAAAAAAATGTACTACAGCATTATTAGTTCTTAACGTTCTATTGGAGTAGTCAATTTTACAATTCAACTTATTCAAAATGTTATTTCCTAAAAGTCCGTCAAAGTTCTTATTAAAATTGCATTCAAGAAATTGGAATGTGCAATTTTCCTCTCTAAATTCTTTAAAGCTTGGTACTGTACATAGAGTTCTGACTTTATATTCATTTGTCATTGAGGTTACTATAGCTTCTATACTCGTTTTCCATTTTGGATTACATATTCCTTCGTTAATCAAGCTGAATTCTGCTCCTGTGTCTATTATAAAATATAGTTTTCTTAGGGAAGCTGTTTACTCCCGTTTCGCAAAAATTTATTTGTGTGTTACCTATGTCCATAGGCTCTGGTTTATCGAACCTGCTACGATTAGTTTGTCTAGTTTGGCGTGAATGCGTGCGATTTTGATCACTTCGCTCATTGTATTGCCTATTGTAGTTCTGATAGTAATTGCCACTATAGTTACCAGTATTTCCTGTATTGTAACTTCCTCTGTTGTAAGTATTTGTTTCGTCCCTGTCTTGACCATAGCTCTGAGAGCAATTGAATTTTTTGTTATTATTTTTATAACTATTACTAATTAAATGAATTTCTTCAGAATATATTGTATTAATAAAAATCTAGAAATAGAGTCCAGGAGAACTCTTATCTAATCCGCGGAGGAGTTATGAGTTATGTTATTAATTATGTTACTATGTACCCTGTATTTATTAAGGTATTTACTAATGTATGTATGTATTATATTATTCACCGGATTCATGTACTATGCTAGTTAATGACATAAAATATGAGTCGATGTAGTTTTGTTTTTTAAGTTGAGTTGAAAAAAGAAGATTTCTAAAAAATATAAAATTGAAGAGAAAAAATAAAATTTTCTTTGAATAATAAAAGAAAATTTAAGTGGATATAATTTCGAACTTCATTACTTTTAATTCGATTTTTCGCGTCTTGGTTTTGGTTGAAGTTGTAATTGTTTCTAACGTTATCACTAAAATTTCGTCTAAAGCTAACTCCCGTTGGTCCATACACTGTATAATGTTGTTGCCTGGTGTCTACAATTATTTTATAAGTTGCTTCTAGAGTTTCCGGATTCCTCCCAAAAATCATCGTTTTCGTCGGCTCTGGTAAATTTTCCTTGAAAATTTTTAAAGCTATTCTGTTGATTTCGTCGGTCGTATAAATTCCGTCGTTATGCGTAACCTATTTACTAATTGAGTTGTAGTGATAGTTTTCAATAGTACCATACACTTTTAACATTTTTAATTTATCTATTAAATTGTTGGTATTTTCTTTTTCACCAAAGTTATTTTTTTAAATTTCTTTCTTTGTTTTATACGGTTTAATACAAGTGTAAACATTCTTATTGTATTTTCATCCATGTTTTTTTTTATTGTTACTGATTGATTTTTATTATTGTAATTAATTACTTCTATTTAGTAATCTATTAAATATATGTGTATTTTTTTGTTGGTATAGCTCAGAGAAAGTGTGTGAGTTTGTTTTTAAATATCTTTCTATCATATGCACTGTACGTATTTATTTATTTGTTGTTATCATTACGAGCTTCGTTTAGATTGAATGCGACATTGCTGCTCGTTTGCATAAAAAGTCAATTCCATAGTTTTAAGAAATGAAACGCACAGTTATATTTTTTCTTACAGCATTTACATGTGACTCATTTGCATTGCTGCTACACTTTAGCTTGTTGATATTTTTGCGCTCACACTTTTTTTTTTTGTTTTTGTTGCACTTAAAAATAAATGCATCTTACTTAGTTTGATAGTCCTTCTTTGGCTTAATTTGATGCTTGAAGTAGTCCTTCCTTGGCTTAATTTGATGCTTGAAGTAGTCCTTTGTGGCTTAATTTGATGCTTGAAGTAGTCCTTCCTTGGCTTAATTTGATGTTCGAATTAGTCTTCCCTTGGCTTGATTTGATGCTCGAATTAGTCCTTCCTTGACTTAATTTGATGTTCGAATTTTGTAAGCTTAATTTGATGCTTGAAGTAATCCTTCTTTGGATTAATCTGATGATCGAATTGATTTTTCTTTTCCTCGTCGCCAGTTAAGTGTTGAATTGAAAGAAGTCTTCCTTCTTCGGTAGTTTTCTTCAACTGAATTTATTTTCGCTTCAAAACAATTTTCAAGCTAAACTAACATTAGAAAATATATAAAAATACAATATATGTTTTTTGTTGGCATTTCGTGAGAACGCTTTTTGTGATCCGTTCACATGCCGAATTTGAAGCTTTAATAACATACACCTGCATTTTGTTTACGTTTATGACACGTCTTTAGAAATCGCGTGTAAAGTGTCTTCATATGTATTTAAATATTTATGTATGCAAGTATGTCTTTATGTTTATGTATTTAAGTATGCCTTTATGTTTATGTATGTAAGGATGTCTCTATGGAGGTGTCTCAAGTGGCCCATATATGACTCCACCACCCCTAGTTTCAACAGTCTCTGTTGAAGCAGGTTGTATGTTTAATTCTATATTTACAATTTTATCATTTATTTTAGCTTTATTTCTTTTATAGATAGTATAAATTACAATAATTCCTATCAAAATCACGATCAGTGCATTTATTGCGTAACTTTCATTTTTATGCATATTCAGTTCGTCTATTTTTGAAATATTATCTTCTTGGTTAATGAGGATATCTGAGAAAGTTATCTGATTTTCAAAGTACAATTCATTAGATGGTATTTCTGGATAGAAGTACTTTTCGTTTACAATAGTTTTAGTGTTGTAGAATATTTCATTACATATTTCAATTTTACAGTTATAAAAATTTATCAAAACATTTCCTTTTATTACGATATTTCGGTTATCACAATTTTGTTTTATTTTCATATCCAACGCATTTTTGATAATTAAGGTATCTTCTCCAATATTTTCTATAATTGTTTTATTATTATATCTTAATTTTCATGTGTTTAAGTTGCAAATGTTTGTTTTCTTCAGATTCTTAAAATTAACGCCTTCTTTATATTCGTACATTTTGTTATCTATATTGACAACATATTTATTTTCTTCTGCTATTTCTAAAAAATGTTTGTTTGGTACTGGAGTTATTAATGTTAAATCTCCTTTAATGTATGAAGTAGGCAGCTTTATTGCTAATATTAAAGAGTCATCTTTGTATGTTAAAACCTCATTTCAACTAATTTTAATTTATAAAAATCTATGTTAAATGTTTTAATTTCCTCCGCCTATAAAATACTAGGTTGTAAAATATTATATTTCGCAGACGCTATATTGTCTTGCAATTGTTCTATTTTATTTTCTAAATATTTAAGTTTGAGCATTTGGTCTGTAAATAAAATTTGATTGGCTATTCTGTTGTTTGTTAACCGTGATTCATTAAATGCATGTAGGTAATACTTTTGTTCTGTCATCTACTATAGCCTTTTTTAATATATTAATAGTCTCATTGAAATTCTCATTAATATGGACCTGTTTGTTTACAGTTTTTATAATATTATGGTTATTTTTGTCTGTTATTTCTAAATGGTTTAATATTTGTTCTCTGTCGTCTTCGTCCATAAGTCCAAATAACCACTTGTAAGTTGTGCCTGCAATATTAACTAAACCCCGTTTTTTTCCTAGCGCTAGTTACTGGAATCAGAGTATTTATTTTTTCTCTAATTGTTTTTATTTCTCCATAAATCATATTTCTACCATCTATATTAAATTGGTCTAAGTTACTCTCTATATTATTTTCTATTTTATCGATTAGATATATTATTTCTTTAGGATGAATAATATGAAGAACTGTTGCTGGTTTATTAACAATTTCTGTTTCCCTTATTTGTATTCTTGCGTATCCTGCTTCATTTTCTATCTGGTTTATTTGAAGTAATGCGTTGATGATTACCAGCGTCGTAATTAATGTCATAGCTTTAGTCAACATTTTCATCCTGAAATTTAAATTTTCGTTTTACTTGTGTTTTGTAAACTTTTTTGAAGTTATTATTATTCTATAGTTTTTTATATAATTATTTTCGAAATTCTGGTCATTAGTTCTATTATTTTTATTGTTCAAGGCTTTTATTTTATCTTCCTTTTCTTTATGTAGTTTTTCAGAAAACTTATTCAAGTCTTGCTCAGACAGCAAGTTATTTATAAAATCAATCGGTCTTATTCTTGTTGACGAATGTATTGTGTTGTTATAAGAAATTACTGCTTTGAATACCTTTCCTTTTAAATCAACAACATTTTTCGCATCAGCGTTAAAAATTCTCACATGTTCATTTAATGTGGAGTGCAATCTTTCTACATCTGCGTTACCGGTTTTGTTATAGGTTGTAGTTAAATGTAGTTCAATTTTATTATCTTTCAAGAATTATCTTATCGGTGTCGTATCTAGTTCATTATCTGTTACTAGAGTTTTTACCTAAATATTGGATTATTTGTTTGATTGCATCTAATATGGAAACCCATGTTCTGTCATTTAATAGGTGAGCTGTGGCATACTTTGTTAATTTATCGATACTTGTAAGGAACATTACGCCTCTTTGTGGATACCAAATATCAAAGTGAACTATATCATTAGTCTTCCCTGGAGTTTTTGTAACATTAAGATTATGTTTAATAGGATTGCGATCGAATTTCGCTTTATTGCATATTTCGCAATTATTAATGTATTTATTTATTTCTACCTGTAACTTGGGGTAATAATGCGTTCTCTTTATTTCCTCGAATACTTCATTTATGCCTCTGTGATTGTTTTCTAAATGTTTTTCTTCGATCAATGTTAAAAGTTCTCCTCTATCTGTTATATCTTTCAGTATAATATTCGATCTCAGCACTCTCATCTTTGAATTGCTAGTGAAATAGTTTCTGTATAACTCTTGAAAATGTAAAAATAATTTATTGTCAGGGCAATATATTACTGTCAAACCTTTTTGAGGTAAGTTTACTCTCATTATCTCTAAGATGCCACTTTCCGATGTCACATTTATTATGGTTCGAATTTTTTGTTTATATATAGTAATATTCTCTTAGTTATTGACTCCTTCTGCGCGTATTTCAAAATTAATTGATTCTTAAATATGTTAATTGAATTTTCTGTTATTTTTATGAAGTAAGTAGGTACTGTCAGTCTCTGCACTGTGTACGGTACTTAAATTATCCTCAAATAGTTCATTTAAATTGACTTCTGCATCGACAACGATTTTACTCAAACCATCTGCAATAACATTTTCTTTTCCTTTTATATATTCTATGTTGAAATCGAATTCATTTAATTTTATTTTCCATCTTTGAAGTTTAGAATTTGGCTCTTTTAAGTTATTCAGCCAAACAAGAGGTCGATGGTCGGTTTTTATTGTTAACTTCCTACCAAATAAGTATGGTCGAAAATATTTTGTTGCCCACACAATAGCTAATAACTCTTTTTCTATTGTACTATAGTTTTTCTCATGACCATTGAGTGATCTACTAGCATAGCAAATAACTTTGTTATTTTGCATTAAAACTGCTCCGAGCGCAACATTGCTCGCATCGGTAACCAATGCGAATTCTTTTCTGAAATCTGGATGTATTAAAATAGGATCCGATTTGATCAGCAACTTCAGTTTTTCAAAAGCTTCAATGTAATATTTATCTTGCAAATTAATTTTTACATTTTTCTTTAAGTATTTTATTATATGATAGGCAACTTTCGAATAATCCCTTATAAATCTCATATAATAACCAGTAATCCCAAGAAATGATTTAAATTCTTTTTGGTTTTTAGGAAGTAGAATCTTATCTATTGCTTCCACTTTTTTTGGATTCGGTTTAATGCCTTATTTTGTTACCAGGTGACCCAAGAATTCTGTTTCTTGTTTCCAAAGATTGCATTTATTCAATTGGACCTTTAAATTGGTTTCTTTTAGACGTGCTAAAATTTTAGCTAGTGATTCTAAATGTTCGTCTACGCTAGTAGAAAATATTAAAATGTCATCTAAGTAAACAATACAGATTTTCCCAATATATTCTTTTAATACTTGGTTTATTAGTCTTTGAAAAGTTGCAGGAGCATTACGTAATTCGAAAGGCATTCTTAGGAATTCGGAATGTCCATTTGCTGTAGAAAATGCTGTTTTGTGTATGTCTCGTTTGTCCATTTCTATCTGATGGAATCCTTTAGCTAGATCGATCGTTGTAAAATACTGACATCTTCCTAATTTATCAAATATTTCTTCCATATTTGGAATAGGAAACCTATCCTCAGTAGTTACGCTGTTCAATTTCCTGTAGTCGATTACAAGGCGCCATTTTTGTTCATTTGACGCACCCAGCTTCTTTGGAACAATCCAAATAGGGCTGTTGTAAGGACTGGCAGATTCTCTAATTATGCCCTGTTCTAGCACTTGTTCGATTTGTTTATTTATTTCATCTTTATGTATCTCTGGATACCTATATATTCTTGAATAAACTGGAATATCAGTTTTTGTGTCTATACGATGCTTTACTTGATTAGTAAATGTCAAATTGTCATTTTCATTGTAGAAAACTATTTTATATTTCCTTAGAATGGTTATCTATTTATTTTTGTCGACGTCGTTTAAATGGTCTGTGTTTATGGATTCGCAGACATTATTATCTTTTACTGAATTTGTAAAGATTTCTATTATATTTCCTTTGTAACTTCTGTTCATATAAAGCTCTTCTTCTTTATTCATAAAAAAATGTACTGCAGCATTATTAGTTCTTAACGTTCTATTGGAGTAGTCAATTTTACAATTCAACTTATTCAAAATGTTATTTCCTAAAAGTCCGTCAAAGTTCTTATTAAAATTGCATTCAAGAAATTGAAATGTGCAATTTTCCTCTCTAAATTCTTTAAAGCTTGGTACTGTACATAGAGTTCTGACTTAATATTCATTTGTCATCGGGGTTACTATAGCTTCTATACTCGTTTTCCATTTTGGATTACATATTCCTTCGTTAATCAAGCTGAATTCTGCTCTTGTGTCTATTATAAAATATAGTTTTCTTATATGAGTTTCGATCACTATATAGGGAAGCTGTTTACTTCCGTTTCGCAAAAATTTATTTGTATGTTACCTATGTCCATAGGCTCTGGTTTATCGAACCTGCTACGATTAGTTTGTCTAGTTTGGCGTGAATGCGTCCGATTTTGATCACTTCGCTCATTGTATTGCCTATTGTAGTTCTGATAGTAATTGCCACTATAGTTACCAGTATTTCCTGTATTGTAACTTCTTCTGTTGTAAGTATTTGTTTCGTTCCTGTCTTGACCATAGCTCTGAGAGCAATTGAATTTTTTGTTATTATTTTTATAACTATTATAATTTCGAACTTCATTACTTTTAATTCGATTTTTCGCGTCTTGGTTTTGGTTGAAGTTGTAATTGTTTCTAACGTTATCACTAAAATTTCGTCTAAAGCTATAGTTTTTTCCCGTTGGTCCATACGCTGTATAATGTTGTTGCCTGGTGTCTACAATTATTTTATAAGTTGCTTCTAGAGTTTCCGGATTCCTCCCAAAAATCATGGTTTTCGTCGGCTCTGGTAAATTTTCCTTCAAAATTTTTAAAGCTATTCTGTTGATTTCGTCGGTCGTATGAATTCCGTCGTTATGCGTTAGGTTTCTGTTATGTAACCTATTTACTAATTGAGTTGTAGTGATAGTTTTCAATAGTACCATACACTTTTAATATTTTTAATTTATCCACTAAATTGTTGGTATTTTCTTTTTCACGAAAGTTATTTATTAAAATTTCTTTCAATTCGGCCCAATTTCGCGTATTTGTGTGCCGGTGCAAAACTTTTCGCGTGTCGCCTACACACTTGTTTTTAATGTAATCGAAGAACACCTTTTTATTATTTGCGTCAAACGCTTCCACTGACGGCAGAATATTCTCTACTTGTGTAAAGAAGTCAGGCAACTGATCAACATCTTTGCCGTTGAACTCACTTATTTGTTTTATACGGTTTAATACAAAAGTAAACATTCTTATTGTATTTTCATCCATGTTTTTTTTTTATTGTTATTGATTGATTTTTATTATTGTAATTAATTACTTCTATTTAGTAATCTATTAGATATATGTGTATTTTGTTTTTTTTTTTGTTGGTATAGTTCAGAGAAAGTGTGTGAGTTTATTTTTAAATATCTTTCGATTATATGCACTTGTACGTATTTATTTATTTGTTGTTATCATTACGAGCTTCTTTTAGATTGAATGCGACATTGCTGCTCGTTTGCATAAAAAGTCAATTCCATAGTTTTAAGAAATGAAGACATTATATTTTTCTTACAGCATTTACATGTGACTCATTTGCATTGCTGCTACACTTTAGCTTATTGATATTTTTGCGCTCACACTTTTTTGATAGTCCTTCTTTGGCTTAATTTGATGCTTGAAGTAGTCCTTCCTTGGCTTAATTTGATGCTTGAAGTAGTCCTTCCTGGCTTAATTTGATGCTTGAAGTAGCCCTTCCTTGGCTTAATTTGATGTTCGAATTAGTCTTCCCTTGGCTTGATTTGATGCTCGAATTAGTCCTTCCTTGATTTAATTTGATGTTCGAATTTTGTAAGCTTAATTTGATGCTTGAAGTAATCCTTCTTTGGATTAATCTGATTATCGAATTGGTATTGGAATTCGGTAGTTTTCTTCAACTGCATTTATTTTCGCTTCAAAACAATTTTCAAGCTAAACTAACATTAGAAAATATATAAAAATACAATATATGTTTTTTGTTGGCATTTCGTGAGAACGCTTTTTGTGATCCGTTCACATGCCGAATTTGAAGCTTTAATAACATACACCTGCATTTTGTTTACGTTTATGTCACGTCTTTAGAAGTATGCAAGTATGTCTTTATGTTTATGTATTTAAGTATGCCTTTATGTTTATGTATGTAAGTATGTCTCCATGGAGGTGTCTCAAGTGGCCCATATATTACTCCACCACCCCTTGTTTCAACAGTCTCTGTTGAAGCAGGTTGTATGTTTAATTCTATATTTACAATTTTATCATTTATTTTAGCTTTATTTCTTTTATAGATAATATAAATTACAATAATTCCTATCAAAATCACGATCAGTGCATTTATTGCGTAACTTGCATTTTTATGCATATTCAGTTCGTCTATTTTTGAAATATTATCTTCTTGGTTAATGAGGATATCTGAGAAAGTTATCTGATTTTCAAAGTACAATTCATTAGATGGTATTTCTGGATAGAAGTACTTTTCGTTTACAATAGTTTTAGTGTTGTAGAATATTTCATTACATATTTCAATTTTACAGTTATAAAAATTTATCAAAACATTTCCTTTTATTACGATATTTCGGTTATCACAATTTTGTTTTATTTTCATATCCAACGCATTTTTGATAATTAAGGTATCTTCTCCAATATTTTCTATAATTGTTTTATTATTATATCTTAATTTTCATGTGTTTAAGTTGCAAATGTTTGTTTTCTTCAGATTCTTAAAATTAACGCCTTCTTTATATTCGTACATTTTGTTATCTATATTGACAACATATTTATTTTCTTCTGCTATTTCTAAAAAATGTTTGTTTGGTACTGGAGTTATTCATGTTAAATCTCCTTTAATGTATCAAGTGGGCAGCTTTATTGCTAATATTAAAGAGTCATCTTTGTATGTTAGAATCCCCATTTCAACTAATTTTAATTTATAAAAATCTATGTTAAACGTTTTAATTTCCTCCGCCGATAAAATACTAGGGTGCAAAATATTATGTTTCTGTTTTCTATTGTCTTGCAATTGTTCTATTTTATTTTCTAAATATTTAAGTTTGAGCATTTGTTTGGCTATTCTGTTGTTTGTTAACCGTGATTCATTAAATGCATGTAGGTAATACTTTTGTTCTGTCATCTACTATAGCCTTTTTTAATATATTAATAGTCTCATTGAAATTCTCATTAATATGGACCTGTTTGTTTACAGTTTTTATAATATTATGGTTATTTTTGTCTGTTATTTCTAAATGGTTTAATATTTGTTCTCTGTCGTCTTCGTCCATAAGTCCAAATAACCACTTGTAAGTTGTGCCTGCAATATTAACTAAACCCCGTTTTTTTCCTAGCGCTAGTTACTGGAATCAGAGTATTTATTTTTTCTCTAATTGTTTTTATTTCTCCATAAAGCATATTCCTACCATCTATATTAAATTGGTCTAAGTTACTCTCTATATTATTTTCTATTTTATCGATTAGATATATTATTTCTTTAGGATGAATAATAGAAGAATTTTTGCTGTTTTATTAACAATTTCTGTTTCCCTTATTTGTATTCTTGCGTATCCTGCTTCATTTTCTATCTGGTTTATTTGAAGTAATGCGTTGATGATTACCAGCGTCGTAATTAATGTCATAGCTTTAGTCAACATTTTCATCCTGAAATTTAAATTTTCGTTTTACTTGTGTTTTGTAAACTTTTTTGAAGTTATTATTATTTGAAATTAAATGGTCCCCTTCTCTTTGAAAGTTGTTTATTTTTTTATATTTAGGCTTCGATTTACTAACTCTATAGTTTTTATATAATTATTTTCGAAATTCTGGTCATCAGTTCTATTATTTTTATTGTTCAAGGCTTTTATTTTATCTTCCTTTTCTTTATGTAATATAGTTTTTCAGAAAACTTATTCAAGTCTTGCTCAGACAGCAAGTTATTTATAAAATCAATCGGTCTTATTCTTGTTGTCGAATGTATTGTGTGTAATTATAAGAAATTACTGCTTTCAATACCTTTCCTTTTAAATCAACAACATTTTTCGCATCAGCGTTAAAAATTCTCACATGTTCATTTAGTGGGGAGTGCAATCTTTCTACATCTGCGTTACCGGTTTTGTTATAGGTTGTAGTTAAATGTAGTTCAATTTTATTATCTTTCAAGAATTATCTTATCGGTGTCGTATCTAGTTCATTATCTGTTACTAGAGTTTTTGGCTTACCGAAATATTGGATTATTTGTTTGATTGCATCTAATATGGAAACCCATGTTCTGTCATTTAATAGGTGAGCTGTGGCATACTTTGTTAATTTATCGATTCTTGTAAGGAACATTACGCCTCTTTGTGGATACCAAATATCAATTTAATAGGATTGCGATCGAATTTCGCCTTATTGCATATTTCGCAATTATTAATGTATTTATTTATTTCTACCTGTAACTTGGGGTAATAATGCGTTCTCTTTATTTCCTCGAATACTTCATTTATGCCTCTGTGATTGTTTTCTAAATGTTTTTCTTCGATCAATGTTAAAAGTTCTCCTCTATCTGTTATATCTTTCAGTATAATATTCGATCTCAGCACTCTCATCTTTGAATTGCTAGCGAAATAGTTTCTGTATAACTCTTGAAAATGTAAAAATAATTTATTGTCAGGGCAATATATTACTGTCAAACCTTTTTGAGGTAAGTTTACTCTCATTATCTCTAAGATGCCACTTTCCGATGTCACATTTATTATGGTTCGAATTTTTTGTTTATATAATATTCTCTTAGTTATTGACTTCTTCTGCGCGTATTTCAAAATTAATTGATTCTTAAATATTTTAATTGAATTTTCTGTTATTTTTATGAAGTAAGTAGGTACTGTCAGTCTCTGCACTGTGTACGGTACTTAAATCATCCTCAAATAGTTCATTTAAATTTACTTCTGTATTGACAACGATTTTACTCAAACCATCTGCAATAACATTTTCTTTTCCTTTTATATATTCTATGTTGAAATCGTATTCATTTAATTTTATTTTCAATCTTTGAAGTTTAGAGTTTGGCTCTTTTAAGTTATTCAGCCAAAGAAGAGGTCGATGGTCGGTTTTTATTGTTAACTTCCTATCAAATAAGTATGGTCGAAAATATTTTGTTGCCCACAAAATAGCTAATAACTCTTTTTCTATTGTACTATAGTTTTTCGCATAGCAAATAACTTTGTTATTTTGCATTAAAACTGCTCCGAGCGCAACATTGCTCGCATCGGTAACCAGTGCGAATTCTTTTCTGAAATCTGAATGTATTAAAATAGGATCCGATTTGATCAGCAACTTCAGTTTTTCAAAAGCTTCAATGTAATATTTATCTCGCAAATTAATTTTTACATTTTTCTTTAAGTATTTTATTATATGATAGGCAACTTTCGAATAATCCCTTATAAATCTCCTATAATAACCAGTAATCCCAAGAAATGATTTACTTTCTTTTTGGTTTTTAGGAAGTAGAATCTTATCTATTGCTTCCACTTTTTTTGGATTCGGTTTAATGCCTTATTTTGTTACCAGATGACCCAAGAATTTTGTTTCTTGTCTCCAAAGATTGCATTTATTCAATTGGACCTTTAAATTCGTTTCTTTTAGACGTGCTAAAATTTTAGCTAGTGATTCTAAATGTTCGTCTACGCTAGTAGAAATATTAAAATGTCATCTAAGTAAACAATACAGATTTTCCCAATATATTCTTTTAATACTTGGTTTATTAGTCTTTGAAAAGTTGCAGGAGCATTACGTAATTCTTAGGAATGCGGAATGTCCATTTGCTGTAGAAAATGCTGTTTTGTGTATGTCTCGTTTGTCCATTTCTATCTGATGGAATCCTTTAGCTAGATCGATCGTTGTAAAATACTGACATCTTCCTAATTTATCAAATATTTCTTCCATATTTGGAATAGGAAACCTATCCTCAGTAGTTACGCTGTTCAATTTCCTGTAGTCGATTACAAGGCGCCATTTTTGTTCATTTGACGCACCCAGCTTCTTTGGAACAATCCAAATAGGGCTGTTGTAAGGACTGGCAGATTCTCTAATTATACCCTGTTCTAGCATTTGTTCGATTTGTTTATTTATTTCATCTTTATGTATCTCTGGATACCTATATATTCTTGAATAAACTGGAATATCAGTTTTTGTGTCTATACGATGCTTTACTTGATTAGTAAATGTCAAATTGTCATTTTCATTGTAGAAAACTATTTTATATTTCTTTAGAACGGTTATCTATTTATTTTTGTCGACGTCGTTTAAATGGTCTGTGTTTATGGATTCGCAGACATTATTATCTTTTACTGAATTTGTAAAGATTTCTATTATATTTCCTTTGTAACTTCTGTTCATATAAAGCTCTTCTTCTTTATTCATAAAAAAATGTACTGCAGCATTATTAGTTCTTAACGTTCTATTGGAGTAGTCAATTTTACAATTCAACTTATTCAAAATGTTATTTCCTAAAAGTCCGTCAAAGTTCTTATTAAAATTGCATTCAAGAAATTGGAATGTGCAATTTTCCTCTCTAAATTCTTTAAAGCTTGGTACTGTACATAGAGTTCTGACTTAATATTCATTTGTCATCGAGGTTACTATAGCTTCTATACTCGTTTTCCATTTTGGATTACATATTCCTTCGTTAATCAAGCTGAATTCTGCTCCTGTGTCTATTATAAAATATAGTTTTCTTATATGAGTTTGGATCACTATATAGGGAAGCTGTTTACTTCCGTTTCGCAAAAATTTATTTGTATGTTACCTATGTCCATAGGCTCTGGTTTATCGAACCTGCTACGATTAGTTTGTCTAGTTTGGCGTGAATGCGTGCGATTTTGATCACTTCGCTCATTGTATTACCTATTGTAGTTCTGATAGTAATTGCCACTATAGTTACCAGTATTTCCTGTATTGTAACTTCTTCTGTTGTAAGAATTTGTTTCGTCCCTGTCTTGACCATAGCTCTGAGAGCAATTGAATTTTTTGTTATTATTTTTATAACTATTATAATTTCGAACTTCATTACTTTTAATTCGATTTTTCGCGTCTTGGTTTTGGTTGAAGTTGTAATATTTTCTAACGTTATCACTAAAATTTCGTCTAAAGCTATAGTTTTTTCTCGTTGGTCCATACGCTGTATAATGTTGTTGCCTGGTGTCTACAATTATTTTATAAGTTGCTTCTAGAGTTTCCGGATTCCTCCCAAAAATCATGGTTTTCGTCGGCTCTGCTAAATTTTCCTTGAAATTTTTTAAAGCTATTCTGTTGATTTCGACGGTCGTATGAATTCCGTCGTTATGCGTTAGGTTTCTGTTATGTAACCTATTTACTAATTGAGTTGTAGTGATAGTTTTCAATAGTACCATACACTTTTAACATTTTTAATTTATCCACTAAATTGTTGGTATTTTCTTTTTCACCAAAGTTATTTATTAAAATTTCTTTCAATTCGGCCCAATTTCGCGTATTTGTGTGCCGGTGCAAAACTTTTCGCGTGTCGCCTACACACTTGTTTTTAATGTAATCGAACAACACCTTTTTATTATTTGCGTGAAACGCTTCCACTGACGGCAGAATATTCTCTACTAGTGTAAAGAAGTCGGGCAACTGTTATTGATTGATTTTTATTATTGTATTGTAATTAATTACTTCTATTTAGTAATCTATTAGATATATGTATGTGTATTTTTTTTTTTTTGTTGGTATAGTTCAGAGAAAGTGTGTGAGTTTATTTTTAAATATCTTTCGATTATATGCACTTGTACGTATTTATTTATTTGTTGTTATCATTACGAGCTTCTTTTAGATTGAATGCGACATTGCTGCTCGTTTGCATAAAAGGTCAATTCCATAGTTTTAAGAAATGATACGCACAGTTATATTTTTCTTACAGCATTTACATGTGACTCATTTGCATTGCTGCTATACTTTAGCTTGTTGATATTTTTGCGCTCACACTTTTTTTTTAAAAGTAAATGCATCTTACTTAGTTTGATAGTCTTTCCTGGCTTAATTTGATGCTTGAAGTAGTCTTCCCTTGGCTTAATTTGATGCTCGAATTAGTCCTTCCTTGGCTTAATTTGATGTTCGAATTTTGTAAGCTTAATTTGATGCTTGAAGTAATCCTTCTTTGGATTAATCTGATAATCGAATTGATTTTTCTTTTCCTCGTCGCCAGTTAAGTGTTGAATTGAAAGAAGTCTTCCTTCTTCGGTAGTTTTCTTCAACTGCATTTATTTTCGCTTCAAAACAATTTTCAAGCTAAACTAACATTAGAAAATATATAAAAATACAATATATGTTTTTTGTTGGCATTTCGTGAGAACGCTTTTTGTGATCCGTTCACATGCCGAATTTGAAGCTTTAATAACATACACCTGCATTTTGTTTACGTTTATGTCACGTCTTTAGAACTCGCGTGTAAAGTGTCTTCATATGTATGTACGTATGTGTGTTTATTTGGATTTATGTATTTATATATTTATGTATGCAAGTATGTCTCTATGGAGGTGTCTCAAGTGGCCCATATATTACTCCACCACCCCTTGTTTCAACAGTCTCTGTTGAAGCAGGTTGTATGTTTAATTCTATATTTACAATTTTATCATTTATTTTAGCTTTATTTCTTTTATAGATAATATAAATTACAATAATTCCTATCAAAATCACGATCAGTGCATTTATTGCGTAACTTGCATTTTTATGCATATTCAGTTCGTCTATTTTTGAAATATTATCTTCTTGGTTAATGAGGATATCTGAGAAAGTTATCTGATTTTCAAAGTACAATTCATTAGATGGTATTTCTGGATAGAAGTACTTTTCGTTTACAATAGTTTTAGTGTTGTAGAATATTTCATTACATATTTCAATTTTACAGTTATAAAAATTTATCAAAACATTTCCTTTTATTACGATATTTCGGTTATCACAATTTTGTTTTATTTTCATATCCAACGCATTTTTGATAATTAAGGTATCTTCTCCAATATTTTCTATAATTGTTTTATTATTATATCTTAATTTTCATGTGTTTAAGTTGCAAATGTTTGTTTTCTTCAGATTCTTAAAATTAACGCCTTCTTTATATTCGTACATTTTGTTATCTATATTGACAACATATTTATTTTCTTCTGCTATTTCTAAAAAATGTTTGTTTGGTACTGGAGTTATTCATGTTAAATCTCCTTTAATGTATCAAGTGGGCAGCTTTATTGCTAATATTAAAGAGTCATCTTTGTATGTTAGAATCCCCATTTCAACTAATTTTAATTTATAAAAATCTATGTTAAACGTTTTAATTTCCTCCGCCGATAAAATACTAGGGTGCAAAATATTATGTTTCTGTTTTCTATTGTCTTGCAATTGTTCTATTTTATTTTCTAAATATTTAAGTTTGAGCATTTGTTTGGCTATTCTGTTGTTTGTTAACCGTGATTCATTAAATGCATGTAGGTAATACTTTTGTTCTGTCATCTACTATAGCCTTTTTTAATATATTAATAGTCTCATTGAAATTCTCATTAATATGGACCTGTTTGTTTACAGTTTTTATAATATTATGGTTATTTTTGTCTGTTATTTCTAAATGGTTTAATATTTGTTCTCTGTCGTCTTCGCCCATAAGTCCAAATAACCACTTGTAAGTTGTGCCTGCAATATTAACTAAACCCCGTTTTTTTCCTAGCGCTAGTTACTGGAATCAGAGTATTTATTTTTTCTCTAATTGTTTTTATTTCTCCATAAAGCATATTCCTACCATCTATATTAAATTGGTCTAAGTTACTCTCTATATTATTTTCTATTTTATCGATTAGATATATTATTTCTTTAGGATGAATAATAGAAGAATTTTTGCTGTTTTATTAACAATTTCTGTTTCCCTTATTTGTATTCTTGCGTATCCTGCTTCATTTTCTATCTGGTTTATTTGAAGTAATGCGTTGATGATTACCAGCGTCGTAATTAATGTCATAGCTTTAGTCAACATTTTCATCCTGAAATTTAAATTTTCGTTTTACTTGTGTTTTGTAAACTTTTTTGAAGTTATTATTATTTGAAATTAAATGGTCCCCTTCTCTTTGAAAGTTGTTTATTTTTTTATATTTAGGCTTCGATTTACTAACTCTATAGTTTTTATATAATTATTTTCGAAATTCTGGTCATCAGTTCTATTATTTTTATTGTTCAAGGCTTTTATTTTATCTTCCTTTTCTTTATGTAGTTTTTCAGAAAACTTATTCAAGTCTTGCTCAGACAGCAAGTTATTTATAAAATCAATCGGTCTTATTCTTGTTGTCGAATGTATTGTGTGTAATTATAAGAAATTACTGCTTTCAATACCTTTCCTTTTAAATCAACAACATTTTTCGCATCAGCGTTAAAAATTCTCACATGTTCATTTAGTGGGGAGTGCAATCTTTCTACATCTGCGTTACCGGTTTTGTTATAGGTTGTAGTTAAATGTAGTTCAATTTTATTATCTTTCAAGAATTATCTTATCGGTGTCGTATCTAGTTCATTATCTGTTACTAGAGTTTTTGGCTTACCGAAATATTGGATTATTTGTTTGATTGCATCTAATATGGAAACCCATGTTCTGTCATTTAATAGGTGAGCTGTGGCATACTTTGTTAATTTATCGATTCTTGTAAGGAACATTACGCCTCTTTGTGGATACCAAATATCAATTTAATAGGATTGCGATCGAATTTCGCCTTATTGCATATTTCGCAATTATTAATGTATTTATTTATTTCTACCTGTAACTTGGGGTAATAATGCGTTCTCTTTATTTCCTCGAATACTTCATTTATGCCTCTGTGATTGTTTTCTAAATGTTTTTCTTCGATCAATGTTAAAAGTTCTCCTCTATCTGTTACATCTTTCAGTATAATATTCGATCTCAGCACTCTCATCTTTGAATTGCTAGCGAAATAGTTTCTGTATAACTCTTGAAAATGTAAAAATAATTTATTGTCAGGGCAATATATTACTGTCAAACCTTTTTGAGGTAAGTTTACTCTCATTATCTCTAAGATGCCACTTTCCGATGTCACATTTATTATGGTTCGAATTTTTTGTTTATATAATATTCTCTTAGTTATTGACTTCTTCTGCGCGTATTTCAAAATTAATTGATTCTTAAATATTTTAATTGAATTTTCTGTTATTTTTATGAAGTAAGTAGGTACTGTCAGTCTCTGCACTGTGTACGGTACTTAAATCATCCTCAAATAGTTCATTTAAATTTACTTCTGTATTGACAACGATTTTACTCAAACCATCTGCAATAACATTTTCTTTTCCTTTTATATATTCTATGTTGAAATCGTATTCATTTAATTTTATTTTCAATCTTTGAAGTTTAGAGTTTGGCTCTTTTAAGTTATTCAGCCAAAGAAGAGGTCGATGGTCGGTTTTTATTGTTAACTTCCTATCAAATAAGTATGGTCGAAAATATTTTGTTGCCCACAAAATAGCTAATAACTCTTTTTCTATTGTACTATAGTTTTTCGCATAGCAAATAACTTTGTTATTTTGCATTAAAACTGCTCCGAGCGCAACATTGCTCGCATCGGTAACCAGTGCGAATTCTTTTCTGAAATCTGAATGTATTAAAATAGGATCCGATTTGATCAGCAACTTCAGTTTTTCAAAAGCTTCAATGTAATATTTATCTCGCAAATTAATTTTTACATTTTTCTTTAAGTATTTTATTATATGATAGGCAACTTTCGAATAATCCCTTATAAATCTCCTATAATAACCAGTAATCCCAAGAAATGATTTACTTTCTTTTTGGTTTTTAGGAAGTAGAATCTTATCTATTGCTTCCACTTTTTTTGGATTCGGTTTAATGCCTTATTTTGTTACCAGGTGACCCAAGAATTCTGTTTCTTGTTTCCAAAGATTGCATTTATTCAATTGGACCTTTAAATTCGTTTCTTTTAGACGTGCTAAAATTTTAGCTAGTGATTCTAAATGTTCGTCTACGCTAGTAGAAATATTAAAATGTCATCTAAGTAAACAATACAGATTTTCCCAATATATTCTTTTAATACTTGGTTTATTAGTCTTTGAAAAGTTGCAGGAGCATTACGTAATTCTTAGGAATGCGGAATGTCCATTTGCTGTAGAAAATGCTGTTTTGTGTATGTCTCGTTTGTCCATTTCTATCTGATGGAATCCTTTAGCTAGATCGATCGTTGTAAAATACTGACATCTTCCTAATTTATCAAATATTTCTTCCATATTTGGAATAGGAAACCTATCCTCAGTAGTTACGCTGTTCAATTTCCTGTAGTCGATTACAAGGCGCCATTTTTGTTCATTTGACGCACCCAGCTTCTTTGGAACAATCCAAATAGGGCTGTTGTAAGGACTGGCAGATTCTCTAATTATACCCTGTTCTAGCATTTGTTCGATTTGTTTATTTATTTCATCTTTATGTATCTCTGGATACCTATATATTCTTGAATAAACTGGAATATCAGTTTTTGTGTCTATACGATGCTTTACTTGATTAGTAAATGTCAAATTGTCATTTTCATTGTAGAAAACTATTTTATATTTCTTTAGAACGGTTATCTATTTATTTTTGTCGACGTCGTTTAAATGGTCTGTGTTTATGGATTCGCAGACATTATTATCTTTTACTGAATTTGTAAAGATTTCTATTATATTTCCTTTGTAACTTCTGTTCATATAAAGCTCTTCTTCTTTATTCATAAAAAAATGTACTGCAGCATTATTAGTTCTTAACGTTCTATTGGAGTAGTCAATTTTACAATTCAACTTATTCAAAATGTTATTTCCTAAAAGTCCGTCAAAGTTCTTATTAAAATTGCATTCAAGAAATTGGAATGTGCAATTTTCCTCTCTAAATTCTTTAAAGCTTGGTACTGTACATAGAGTTCTGACTTAATATTCATTTGTCATCGAGGTTACTATAGCTTCTATACTCGTTTTCCATTTTGGATTACATATTCCTTCGTTAATCAAGCTGAATTCTGCTCCTGTGTCTATTATAAAATATAGTTTTCTTATATGAGTTTCGATCACTATATAGGGAAGCTGTTTACTTCCGTTTCGCAAAAATTTATTTGTATGTTACCTATGTCCATAGGCTCTGGTTTATCGAACCTGCTACGATTAGTTTGTCTAGTTTGGCGTGAATGCGTGCGATTTTGATCACTTCGCTCATTGTATTACCTATTGTAGTTCTGATAGTAATTGCCACTATAGTTACCAGTATTTCCTGTATTGTAACTTCTTCTGTTGTAAGAATTTGTTTCGTCCCTGTCTTGACCATAGCTCTGAGAGCAATTGAATTTTTTGTTATTATTTTTATAACTATTATAATTTCGAACTTCATTACTTTTAATTCGATTTTTCGCGTCTTGGTTTTGGTTGAAGTTGTAATATTTTCTAACGTTATCACTAAAATTTCGTCTAAAGCTATAGTTTTTTCTCGTTGGTCCATACGCTGTATAATGTTGTTGCCTGGTGTCTACAATTATTTTATAAGTTGCTTCTAGAGTTTCCGGATTCCTCCCAAAAATCATGGTTTTCGTCGGCTCTGCTAAATTTTCCTTGAAATTTTTTAAAGCTATTCTGTTGATTTCGACGGTCGTATGAATTCCGTCGTTATGCGTTAGGTTTCTGTTATGTAACCTATTTACTAATTGAGTTGTAGTGATAGTTTTCAATAGTACCATACACTTTTAACATTTTTAATTTATCCACTAAATTGTTGGTATTTTCTTTTTCACCAAAGTTATTTATTAAAATTTCTTTCAATTCGGCCCAATTTCGCGTATTTGTGTGCCGGTGCAAAACTTTTCGCGTGTCGCCTACACACTTGTTTTTAATGTAATCGAACAACACCTTTTTATTATTTGCGTGAAACGCTTCCACTGACGGCAGAATATTCTCTACTAGTGTAAAGAAGTCGGGCAACTGTTATTGATTGATTTTTATTATTGTATTGTAATTAATTACTTCTATTTAGTAATCTATTAGATATATGTATGTGTATTTTTTTTTTTTTTGTTGGTATAGTTCAGAGAAAGTGTGTGAGTTTATTTTTAAATATCTTTCGATTATATGCACTTGTACGTATTTATTTATTTGTTGTTATCATTACGAGCTTCTTTTAGATTGAATGCGACATTGCTGCTCGTTTGCATAAAAGGTCAATTCCATAGTTTTAAGAAATGATACGCACAGTTATATTTTTCTTACAGCATTTACATGTGACTCATTTGCATTGCTGCTATACTTTAGCTTGTTGATATTTTTGCGCTCACACTTTTTTTTTAAAAGTAAATGCATCTTACTTAGTTTGATAGTCTTTCCTGGCTTAATTTGATGCTTGAAGTAGTCTTCCCTTGGCTTAATTTGATGCTCGAATTAGTCCTTCCTTGGCTTAATTTGATGTTCGAATTTTGTAAGCTTAATTTGATGCTTGAAGTAATCCTTCTTTGGATTAATCTGATAATCGAATTGATTTTTCTTTTCCTCGTCGCCAGTTAAGTGTTGAATTGAAAGAAGTCTTCCTTCTTCGGTAGTTTTCTTCAACTGCATTTATTTTCGCTTCAAAACAATTTTCAAGCTAAACTAACATTAGAAAATATATAAAAATACAATATATGTTTTTTGTTGGCATTTCGTGAGAACGCTTTTTGTTATCCGTTCACATGCCGAATTTGAAGCTTTAATAACATACACCTGCATTTTGTTTACGTTTATGTCACGTCTTTAGAACTCGCGTGTAAAGTGTCTTCATATGTATGTACGTATGTGTGTTTATTTGGATTTATGTATTTATATATTTATGTATGCAAGTATGTCTCTATGTTTACGTATTTAAGTATGCCTTTATGTTTATGTATGCAAGTATGTCTCTATGGAGGTGTCTCAAGTGGCCCATATATTACTCCACCACCCCTTGTTTCAACAGTCTCTGTTGAAGCAGGTTGTATGTTTAATTCTAAATTTACAATTTTATCATTTATTTTAGCTTTATTTCTTTTATAGATAATATAAATTACAATAATTCCTATCAAAATCACGATCAGTGCATTTATTGCGTAACTTGCATTTTTATGCATATTCAGTTCGTCTATTTTTGAAATATTATCTTCTTGGTTAATGAGGATATCTGAGAAAGTTATCTGATTTTCAAAGTACAATTCATTAGATGGTATTTCTGGATAGAAGTACTTTTCGTTTACAATAGTTTTAGTGTTGTAGAATATTTCATTACATATTTCAATTTTACAGTTATAAAAATTTATCAAAACATTTCCTTTTATTACGATATTTCGGTTATCACAATTTTGTTTTATTTTCATATCCAACGCATTTTTGATAATTAAGGTATCTTCTCCAATATTTTCTATAATTGTTTTATTATTATATCTTAATTTTCATGTGTTTAAGTTGCAAATGTTTGTTTTCTTCAGATTCTTAAAATTAACGCCTTCTTTATATTCGTACATTTTGTTATCTATATTGACAACATATTTATTTTCTTCTGCTATTTCTAAAAAATGTTTGTTTGGTACTGGAGTTATTCATGTTAAATCTCCTTTAATGTATGAAGTGGGCAGCTTTATTGCTAATATTAAAGAGTCATCTTTGTATGTTAGAATCCCCATTTCAACTAATTTTAATTTATAAAAATCTATATTAAACGTTTTAATTTCCTCCGCCGATAAAATACTAGGGTGCAAAATATTATGTTTCTGTTTTCTATTGTCTTGCAATTGTTCTATTTTATTTTCTAAATATTTAAGTTTGAGCATTTGTTTGGCTATTCTGTTGTTTGTTAACCGTGATTCATTAAATGCATGTAGGTAATACTTTTGTTCTGTCATCTACTATAGCCTTTTTTAATATATTATATTAATAGTCTCATTGAAATTCTCATTAATATGGATCTGTTTGTTTACAGTTTTTATAATATTATGGTTATTTTTGTTTGTTATTTCTAAATGGTTTAATATTTGTTCTCTGTCGTCTTCGTCCATAAGTCCAAATAACCACTTGTAAGTTGTGCCTGCAATATTAACTAAACCCCGTTTTTTTCCTAGCGCTAGTTACTGGAATCAGATTATTTATTTTTTCTCTAATTGTTTTTATTTCTCCATAAAGCATATTCCTACCATCTATATTAAATTGGTCTAAGTTACTCTCTATATTATTTTCTATTTTATCGATTAGATATATTATTTCTTTAGGATGAATAATATGAAGAATTTTTGCTGTTTTATTAACAATTTCTGTTTCCCTTATTTGTATTCTTGCGTATCCTGCTTCATTTTCTATCTGGTTTATTTGAAGTAATGCGTTGATGATTACCAGCGTCGTAATTAATGTCATAGCTTTAGTCAACATTTTCATCCTGAAATTTAAATTTTCGTTTTACTTGTGTTTTGTAAACTTTTTTGAAGTTATTATTATTTGAAATTAAATGGTCCCCTTCTCTTTGAAAGTTGTTTATTTTTTTATATTTAGGCTTCGATTTACTAACTCTATAGTTTTTATATAATTATTTTCGAAATTCTGGTCATCAGTTCTATTATTTTTATTGTTCAAGGCTTTTATTTTATCTTCCTTTTCTTTATGTAGTTTTTCAGAAAACTTATTCAAGTCTTGCTCAGACAGCAAGTTATTTATAAAATCAATCGGTCTTATTCTTGTTGTCGAATGTATTGTGTGTAATTATAAGAAATTACTGCTTTCAATACCTTTCCTTTTAAATCAACAACATTTTTCGCATCAGCGTTAAAAATTCTTACATGTTCATTTAGTGGGGAGTGCAATCTTTCTACATCTGCGTTACCGGTTTTGTTATAGGTTGTAGTTAAATGTAGTTCAATTTTATTATCTTTCAAGAATTATCTTATCGGTGTCGTATCTAGTTCATTATCTGTTACTAGAGTTTTTGGCTTACCGAAATATTGGATTATTTGTTTGATTGCATCTAATATGGAAACCCATGTTCTGTCATTTAATAGGTGAGCTGTGGCATACTTTGTTAATTTGTCGATTCTTGTAAGGAACATTACGCCTCTTTGTGGATACCAAATATCAATTTAATAGGATTGCGATCGAATTTCGCCTTATTGCATATTTCGCAATTATTAATGTATTTATTTATTTCTACCTGTAACTTGGGGTAATAATGCGTTCTCTTTATTTCCTCGAATACTTCATTTATGCCTCTGTGATTGTTTTCTAAATGTTTTTCTTCGATCAATGTTAAAAGTTCTCCTCTATCTGTTATATCTTTCAGTATAATATTCGATCTCAGCACTCTCATCTTTGAATTGCTAGCGAAATAGTTTCTGTATAACTCTTGAAAATGTAAAAATAATTTATTGTCAGGGCAATATATTACTGTCAAACCTTTTTGAGGTAAGTTTACTCTCATTATCTCTAAGATGCCACTTTCCGATGTCACATTTATTATGGTTCGAATTTTTTGTTTATATAATATTCTCTTAGTTATTGACTTCTTCTGCGCGTATTTCAAAATTAATTGATTCTTAAATATGTTAATTGAATTTTCTGTTATTTTTATGAAGTAAGTAGGTACTGTCAGTCTCTGCACTGTGTACGGTACTTAAATCATCCTCAAATAGTTCATTTAAATTTACTTCTGTATTGACAACGATTTTACTCAAACCATCTGCAATAACATTTTCTTTTCCTTTTATATATTCTATGTTGAAATCGTATTCATTTAATTTTATTTTCAATCTTTGAAGTTTAGAGTTTGGCTCTTTTAAGTTATTCAGCCAAAGAAGAGGTCGATGGTCGGTTTTTATTGTTAACTTCCTATCAAATAAGTATGGTCGAAAATATTTTGTTGCCCACAAAATAGCTAATAACTCTTTTTCTATTGTACTATAGTTTTTCGCATAGCAAATAACTTTGTTATTTTGCATTAAAACTGCTCCGAGCGCAACATTGCTCGCATCGGTAACCAGTGCGAATTCTTTTCTGAAATCTGAATGTATTAAAATAGGATCCGATTTGATCAGCAACTTCAGTTTTTCAAAAGCTTCAATGTAATATTTATCTCGCAAATTAATTTTTACATTTTTCTTTAAGTATTTTATTATATGATAGGCAACTTTCGAATAATCCCTTATAAATCTCCTATAATAACCAGTAATCCCAAGAAATGATTTACTTTCTTTTTGGTTTTTAGGAAGTAGAATCTTATCTATTGCTTCCACTTTTTTTGGATTCGGTTTAATGCCTTATTTTGTTACCAGATGACCCAAGAATTTTGTTTCTTGTCTCCAAAGATTGCATTTATTCAATTGGACCTTTAAATTCGTTTCTTTTAGACGTGCTAAAATTTTAGCTAGTGATTCTAAATGTTCGTCTACGCTAGTAGAAAATATTAAAATGTCATCTAAGTAAACAATACAGATTTTCCCAATATATTCTTTTAATACTTGGTTTATTAGTCTTTGAAAAGTTGCAGGAGCATTACGTAATTCTTAGGAATGCGGAATGTCCATTTGCTGTAGAAAAATGCTGTTTTGTGTATGTCTCGTTTGTCCATTTCTATCTGATGGAATCCTTTAGCTAGATCGATCGTTGTAAAATACTGACATCTTCCTAATTTATCAAATATTTCTTCCATATTTGGAATAGGAAACCTATCCTCAGTAGTTACACTGTTCAATTTCCTGTAGTCGATTACAAGGCGCCATTTTTGTTCATTTGACGCACCCAGCTTCTTTGGAACAATCCAAATAGGGCTGTTGTAAGGACTGGCAGATTCTCTAATTATACCCTGTTCTAGCATTTGTTCGATTTGTTTATTTATTTCATCTTTATGTATCTCTGGATACCTATATATTCTTGAATAAACTGGAATATCAGTTTTTGTGTCTATACGATGCTTTACTTGATTAGTAAATGTCAAATTGTCATTTTCATTGTAGAAAACTATTTTATATTTCTTTAGAACGGTTATCTATTTATTTTTGTCGACGTCGTTTAAATGGTCTGTGTTTATGGATTCGCAGACATTATTATCTTTTACTGAATTTGTAAAGATTTCTATTATATTTCCTTTGTAACTTCTGTTCATATAAAGCTCTTCTTCTTTATTCATAAAAAAATGTACTACAGCATTATTAGTTCTTAACGTTCTATTGGAGTAGTCAATTTTACAATTCAACTTATTCAAAATGTTATTTCCTAAAAGTCCGTCAAAGTTTTTATTAAAATTGCATTCAAGAAATTGGAATGTGCAATTTTCCTCTCTAAATTCTTTAAAGCTTGGTACTGTACATAGAGTTCTGACTTAATATTCATTTGTCATCGAGGTTACTATAGCTTCTATACTCGTTTTCCATTTTGGATTACATATTCCTTCGTTAATCAAGCTGAATTCTGCTCTTGTGTCTATTATAAAATATAGTTTTCTTATATGAGTTTCGATCACTATATAGGGAAGCTGTTTACTTCCGTTTCGCAAAAATTTATTTGTATGTTACCTATGTCCATAGGCTCTGGTTTATCGAACCTGCTACGATTAGTTTGTCTAGTTTGGCGTGAATGCGTGCGATTTTGATCACTTCGCTCATTGTATTACCTATTGTAGTTCTGATAGTAATTGCCACTATAGTTACCAGTATTTCCTGTATTGTAACTTCTTCTGTTGTAAGTATTTGTTTCGTCCCTGTCTTGACCATAGCTCTGAGAGCAATTGAATTTTTTGTTATTATTTTTATAACTATTATAATTTCGAACTTCATTACTTTTAATTCGATTTTTCGCGTCTTGGTTTTGGTTGAAGTTGTAATTGTTTCTAACGTTATCACTAAAATTTCGTCTAAAGCTATAGTTTTTTCCCGTTGGTCCATACGCTGTATAATGTTGTTGCCTGGTGTCTACAATTATTTTATAAGTTGCTTCTAGAGTTTCCGGATTCCTCCCAAAAATCATGGTTTTCGTCGGCTCTGGTAAATTTTCCTTCAAAATTTTTAAAGCTATTCTGTTGATTTCGTCGGTCGTATGAATTCCGTCGTTATGCGTTAGGTTTCTGTTATGTAACCTATTTACTAATTGAGTTGTAGTGATAGTTTTCAATAGTACCATACACTTTTAATATTTTTAATTTATCCACTAAATTGTTGGTATTTTCTTTTTCACGAAAGTTATTTATTAAAATTTCTTTCAATTCGGCCCAATTTGCGTATTTGTGTGCCGGTGCAAAACTTTTCGCGTGTCGCCTACACACTTGTTTTTAATGTAATCGAAGAACACCTTTTTATTATTTGCGTCAAACGCTTCCACTGACGGCAGAATATTCTCTACTTGTGTAAAGAAGTCAGGCAACTGATCAACATCTTTGCCGTTGAACTCACTTATTTGTTTTATACGGTTTAATACAAAAGTAAACATTCTTATTGTATTTTCATCCATGTTTTTTTTTTATTGTTATTGATTGATTTTTATTATTGTAATTAATTACTTCTATTTAGTAATCTATTAGATATATGTGTATTTTTTTTTTTTTTTGTTGGTATAGTTCAGAGAAAGTGTGTGAGTTTATTTTAAAATATCTTTCGATTATATGCATTTGTACGTATTTATTTATTTGTTGTTATCATTACGAGCTTCTTTTAGATTGAATGCGACATTGCTGCTCGTTTGCATAAAAAGTCAATTCCATAGTTTTAAGAAATGAAGACATTATATTTTTCTTACAGCATTTACATGTGACTCATTTGCATTGCTGCTACACTTTAGCTTATTGATATTTTTGCGCTCACACTTTTTTGATAGTCCTTCTTTGGCTTAATTTAATGCTTGAAGTAGTCCTTCCTTGGCTTAATTTGATGCTTGAAGTAGTCCTTCCTGGCTTAATTTGATGCTTGAAGTAGCCCTTCCTTGGCTTAATTTGATGTTCGAATTAGTCTTCCCTTGGCTTGATTTGATGCTCGAATTAGTCCTTCCTTGATTTAATTTGATGTTCGAATTTTGTAAGCTTAATTTGATGCTTGAAGTAATCCTTCTTTGGATTAATCTGATTATCGAATTGGTATTGGAATTCGGTAGTTTTCTTCAACTGCATTTATTTTCGCTTCAAAACAATTTTCAAGCTAAACTAACATTAGAAAATATATAAAAATACAATATATGTTTTTTGTTGGCATTTCGTGAGAACGCTTTTTGTGATCCGTTCACATGCCGAATTTGAAGCTTTAATATATTAACATACACCTGCATTTTGTTTACGTTTATGTCACGTCTTTAGAAGTATGCAAGTATGTCTTTATGTTTATGTATTTAAGTATGCCTTTATGTTTATGTATGTAAGTATGTCTCCATGGAGGTGTCTCAAGTGGCCCATATATTACTCCACCACCCCTTGTTTCAACAGTCTCTGTTGAAGCAGGTTGTATGTTTAATTCTATATTTACAATTTTATCATTTATTTTAGCTTTATTTCTTTTATAGATAATATAAATTACAATAATTCCTATCAAAATCACGATCAGTGCATTTATTGCGTAACTTGCATTTTTATGCATATTCAGTTCGTCTATTTTTGAAATATTATCTTCTTGGTTAATGAGGATATCTGAGAAAGTTATCTGATTTTCAAAGTACAATTCATTAGATGGTATTTCTGGATAGAAGTACTTTTCGTTTACAATAGTTTTAGTGTTGTAGAATATTTCATTACATATTTCAATTTTACAGTTATAAAAATTTATCAAAACATTTCCTTTTATTACGATATTTCGGTTATCACAATTTTGTTTTATTTTCATATCCAACGCATTTTTGATAATTAAGGTATCTTCTCCAATATTTTCTATAATTGTTTTATTATTATATCTTAATTTTCATGTGTTTAAGTTGCAAATGTTTGTTTTCTTCAGATTCTTAAAATTAACGCCTTCTTTATATTCGTACATTTTGTTATCTATATTGACAACATATTTATTTTCTTCTGCTATTTCTAAAAAATGTTTGTTTGGTACTGGAGTTATTCATGTTAAATCTCCTTTAATGTATCAAGTGGACAGCTTTATTGCTAATATTAAAGAGTCATCTTTGTATGTTAGAATCCCCATTTCAACTAATTTTAATTTATAAAAATCTATGTTAAACGTTCTAATTTCCTCCGTTTTAAATCATCCTCAAATAGTTCATTTAAATTTACTTCTGTATTGACAACGATTTTACTCAAACCATCTGCAATAACATTTTCTTTTCCTTTTATATATTCTATGTTGAAATCGTATTCATTTAATTTTATTTTCAATCTTTGAAGTTTAGAGTTTGGCTCTTTTAAGTTATTCAGCCAAAGAAGAGGTCGATGGTCGGTTTTTATTGTTAACTTCCTATCAAATAAGTATGGTCGAAAATATTTTGTTGCCCACAAAATAGCTAATAACTCTTTTTCTATTGTACTATAGTTTTTCGCATAGCAAATAACTTTGTTATTTTGCATTAAAACTGCTCCGAGCGCAACATTGCTCGCATCGGTAACCAGTGCGAATTCTTTTCTGAAATCTGAATGTATTAAAATAGGATCCGATTTGATCAGCAACTTCAGTTTTTCAAAAGCTTCAATGTAATATTTATCTCGCAAATTAATTTTTACATTTTTCTTTAAGTATTTTATTATATGATAGGCAACTTTCGAATAATCCCTTATAAATCTCCTATAATAACCAGTAATCCCAAGAAATGATTTACTTTCTTTTTGGTTTTTAGGAAGTAGAATCTTATCTACTGCTTCCACTTTTTTTGGATTCGGTTTAATGCCTTATTTTGTTACCAGATGACCCAAGAATTTTGTTTCTTGTCTCCAAAGATTGCATTTATTCAATTGGACCTTTAAATTCGTTTCTTTTAGACGTGCTAAAATTTTAGCTAGTGATTCTAAATGTTCGTCTACGCTAGTAGAAATATTAAAATGTCATCTAAGTAAACAATACAGATTTTCCCAATATATTCTTTTAATACTTGGTTTATTAGTCTTTGAAAAGTTGCAGGAGCATTACGTAATTCTTAGGAATGCGGAATGTCCATTTGCTGTAGAAAATGCTGTTTTGTGTATGTCTCGTTTGTCCATTTCTATCTGATGGAATCCTTTAGCTAGATCGATCGTTGTAAAATACTGACATCTTCCTAATTTATCAAATATTTCTTCCATATTTGGAATAGGAAACCTATCCTCAGTAGTTACGCTGTTCAATTTCCTGTAGTCGATTACAAGGCGCCATTTTTGTTCATTTGACGCACCCAGCTTCTTTGGAACAATCCAAATAGGGCTGTTGTAAGGACTGGCAGATTCTCTAATTATGCCCTGTTCTAGCATTTGTTCGATTTGTTTATTTATTTCATCTTTATGTATCTCTGGATACCTATATATTCTTGAATAAACTGGAATATCAGTTTTTGTGTCTATACGATGCTTTACTTGATTAGTAAATGTCAAATTGTCATTTTCATTGTAGAAAACTATTTTATATTTCCTTAGAATGGTTATCTATTTATTTTGGCGACGTCGTTTAAATGGTCTGTGTTTATGGATTCGCAGACATTATTATCTTTTACTGAATTTGTAAAGATTTCTATTATATTTCCTTTGTAACTTCTGTTCATATAAAGCTCTTCTTCTTTATTCATAAAAAAATGTACTACAGCATTATTAGTTCTTAACGTTCTATTGGAGTAGTCAATTTTACAATTCAACTTATTCAAAATGTTATTTCCTAAAAGTCCGTCAAAGTTCTTATTAAAATTGCATTCAAGAAATTGGAATGTGCAATTTTCCTCTCTAAATTCTTTAAAGCTTGGTACTGTACATAGAGTTCTGACTTTATGTTCATTTGTCATTGAGGTTACTATAGCTTCTATACTCGTTTTCCATTTTGGATTACATATTCCTTCGTTAATCAAGCTGAATTCTGCTCCTGTGTCTATTATAAAATATAGTTTTCTTATATGAGTTTCGATCACTATATAGGGAAGCTGTTTACTCCCGTTTCGCAAAAATTTATTTGTATGTTACCTATGTCCATAGGCTCTGGTTTATCGAACCTGCTACGATTAGTTTGTCTAGTTTGGCGTGAATGCGTGCGATTTTGATCACTTCGCTCATTGTATTGCCTATTGTAGTTCTGATAGTAATTGCCACTATAGTTACCAGTATTTCCTGTATTGTAACTTCTTCTGTTGTAAGTATTTGTTTCGTCCCTGTCTTGACCATAGCTCTGAGAGCAATTGAATTTTTTGTTATTATTTTTATAACTATTATAATTTCGAACTTCATTACTTTTAATTCGATTTTTCGCGTCTTGGTTTTGGTTGAAGTTGTAATTGTTTCTAACGTTATCACTAAAATTTCGTCTAAAGCTATAGTTTTTTCTCGTTGGTCCATACGCTGTATAATGTTGTTGCCTGGTGTCTACAATTATTTTATAAGTTGCTTCTAGAGTTTCCGGATTCCTCCCAAAAA
Organism: Anastrepha ludens; assembly: GCF_028408465.1. Classification (NCBI taxonomy): domain Eukaryota; kingdom Metazoa; phylum Arthropoda; class Insecta; order Diptera; family Tephritidae; genus Anastrepha; species Anastrepha ludens. Next base: position 63,681,282 of record NC_071503.1, on the reverse strand, counting down.
TCATGGTTTTCGTCGGCTCTGCTAAATTTTCCTTGAAATTTTTTAAAGCTATTCTGTTGATTTCGACGGTCGTATGAATTCCGTCGTTATGCGTTAGGTTTCTGTTATGTAACCTATTTACTAATTGAGTTGTAGTGATAGTTTTCAATAGTACCATACACTTTTAACATTTTTAATTTATCCACTAAATTGTTGGTATTTTCTTTTTCACCAAAGTTACTTATTAAAATTTCTTTCAATTCGGCCCAATTTCGCGTATTTGTGTGCCGGTGCAAAACTTTTCGCGTGTCGCATACACACTTGTTTTTAATGGAATCGAACAACACCTTTTTATTATTTGCGTCAAACGCTTCCACTGACGGCAGAATATTCTCTACTTGTGTAAAGAAGTCGGGCAACTGATCAACACCTTTGCCGTTGAACTCACTTATTTGTTTTATACGGTTCAATACAAGAGTAAACATTCTTATTGTATTTTCATCCATGTTTTTTTTTATTGTTATTGATTGATTTTTATTATTGTAATTAATTACTTCTATTTAGTAATCTATTAGATATATGTGTATTTTTTTTTTTTTGTTGGTATAGTTCAGAGAAAGTGTGTGAATTTATTTTTAAATATCTTTCGATTATATGCACTTGTACGTATTTATTTATTTGTTGTTATCATTTTTCTTACAGCATTTACATGTGACTCATTTGCATTGCTGCTATACTTTAGCTTGTTGATATTTTTGCGCCCACACTTTTTTTTTTTAAAGTAAATGCATCTTACTTAGTTTGATAGTCTTTCTTTGGCTTAATTTGATGCTTGAAGTAGTCCTTCCTTGGCTTAATTTGATGCTTGAAGTAGTCCTTCCTGGCTTAATTTGATGCTTGAAGTAGTCTTCCCTTGGCTTAATTTGATGCTCGAATTAGTCCTTCCTTGGCTTAATTTGATGTTCGAATTTTGTAAGCTTAATTTGATGCTTGAAGTAATCCTTCTTTGGATTAATCTGATAATCGAATTGATTTTTCTTTTCCTCGTCGCCAGTTAAGTGTTGAATTGAAAGAAGTCTTCCTTCTTCGGTAGTTTTCTTCAACTGCATTTATTTTCGCTTCAAAACAATTTTCAAGCTAAACTAACATTAGAAAATATATAAAAATACAATATATGTTTTTTGTTGGCATTTCGTGAGAACGCTTTTTGTGATCCGTTCACATGCCGAATTTGAAGCTTTAATAACATACACCTGCATTTTGTTTACGTTTATGTCACGTCTTTAGAAGTATGCAAGTATGTCTTTATGTTTATGTATTTAAGTATGCCTTTATGTTTATGTATGTAAGTATGTCTCTATGGAGGTGTCTCAAGTGGCCCATATATTACTCCACCACCCCTTGTTTCAACAGTCTCTGTTGAAGCAGGTTGTATGTTTAATTCTATATTTACAATTTTATCATTTATTTTAGCTTTATTTCTTTTATAGATAATATAAATTACAATAATTCCTATCAAAATCACGATCAGTGCATTTATTGCGTAACTTGCATTTTTATGCATATTCAGTTCGTCTATTTTTGAAATATTATCTTCTTGGTTAATGAGGATATCTGAGAAAGTTATCTGATTTTCAAAGTACAATTCATTAGATGGTATTTCTGGATAGAAGTACTTTTCGTTTACAATAGTTTTAGTGTTGTAGAATATTTCATTACATATTTCAATTTTACAGTTATAAAAATTTATCAAAACATTTCCTTTTATTACGATATTTCAGTTATCACAATTTTGTTTTATTTTCATATCCAACGCATTTTTGATAATTAAGGTATCTTCTCCAATATTTTCTATAATTGTTTTATTATTATATCTTAATTTTCATGTGTTTAAGTTGCAAATGTTTGTTTTCTTCAGATTCTTAAAATTAACGCCTTCTTTATATTCGTACATTTTGTTATCTATATTGACAACATATTTATTTTCTTCTGCTATTTCTAAAAAATGTTTGTTTGGTACTGGAGTTATTCATGTTAAATCTCCTTTAATGTATCAAGTGGGCAGCTTTATTGCTAATATTAAAGAGTCATCTTTGTATGTTAGAATCCCCATTTCAACTAATTTTAATTAATAAAAATCTATGTTAAACGTTTTAATTTCCTCCGCCGATAAAATACTAGGGTGCAAAATATTATGTTTCTGTTTTCTATTGTCTTGCAATTGTTCTATTTTATTTTCTAAATATTTAAGTTTGAGCATTTGTTTGGCTATTCTGTTGTTTGTTAACCGTGATTCATTAAATGCATGTAGGTAATACTTTTGTTTTGTCATCTACTATAGCCTTTTTTAATATATTAATAGTCTCATTGAAATTCTCATTAATATGGACCTGTTTGTTTACAGTTTTTATAATATTATGGTTATTTTTGTCTGTTATTTCTAAATGGTTTAATATTTGTTCTCTGTCGTCTTCGTCCATAAGTCCAAATAACCACTTGTAAGTTGTGCCTGCAATATTAACTAAACCCCGTTTTTTTCCTAGCGCTAGTTACTGGAATCAGAGTATTTATTTTTTCTCTAATTGTTTTTATTTCTCCATAAAGCATATTTCTACCATCTATATTAAATTGGTCTAAGTTACTCTCTATATTATTTTCTATTTTATCGATTAGATATATTATTTCTTTAGGATGAATAATATGAAGAACTGTTGCTGGTTTATTAACAATTTCTGTTTCCCTTATTTGTATTCTTGCGTATCCTGCTTCATTTTCTATCTGGTTTATTTGAAGTAATGCGTTGATGATTACCAGCGTCGTAATTAATGTCATAGCTTTAGTCAACATTTTCATCCTGAAATTTAAATTTTCGTTTTACTTGTGTTTTGTAAACTTTTTTGAAGTTATTATTATATGAAATTAAATGGTCCCCTTCTCTTTAAAAGTTGTATATTTTTTTTATATTTAGGCTTCGATTTACTAACTCTATAGTTTTTTATATAATTATTTTCGAAATTCTGGTCATTAGTTCTATTATTTTTATTGTTCAAGGCTTTTATTTTATCTTCCTTTTCTTTATGTAGTTTTTCAGAAAACTTATTCAAGTCTTGCTCAGACAGCAAGTTATTTATAAAATCAATCGGTCTTATTCTTGTTGTCGAATGTATTGTGTTGTTATAAGAAATTACTGCTTTGAATACCTTTCCTTTTAAATCAACAACATTTTTCGCATCAGCCTTAAAAATTCTCACATGTTCATTTAGTGTGGAGTGCAATCTTTCTACATCTGCGTTACCGGTTTTGTTATAGGTTGTAGTTAAATGTAGTTCAATTTTATTATCTTTCAAGAATTATCTTATCGGTGTCGTATCTAGTTCATTATCTGTTACTAGAGTTTTTGGCTTACCGAAATATTGGATTATTTGTTTGATTGCATCTAATATGGAAACCCATGTTCTGTCATTTAATAGGTGAGCTGTGGCATACTTTGTTAATTTATCGATTCTTGTAAGGAACATTACGCCTCTTTGTGGATACCAAATATCAATTTAATAGGATTGCGATCGAATTTCGCTTTATTGCATATTTCGCAATTATTAATGTATTTATTTATTTCTACCTGTAACGCGTTCTCTTTATTTCCTCGCATACTTCATTTATGCCTCTGTGATTGTTTTCTAAATGTTTTTCTTCGATCAATGTTAAAAGTTCTCCTCTATCTGTTATATCTTTCAGTATAATATTCGATCTCAGCACTCTCATCTTTGAATTGCTAGCGAAGTAGTTTCTGTATAACTCTTGAAAATGTAAAAATAATTTATTGTCAGGGCAATATTTACTGTCAAACCTTTGTGAGGTAAGTTTACTCTCATTATTTCTGAGATGTCACTTTCCGATGTCACATTTATTATGGTTCGAATTTTTTGTTTATATAATATTCTCTTAGTTATTGACTCCTTCTGCGCGTATTTCAAAATTAATTGATTCTTAAATATGTTAATTGAATTTTCTGTTATTTTTATGAAGTAAGTAGGTACTGTCAGTCTCTGCACTGTGTACGGTACTTAAATCATCCTCAAATAGTTCATTTAAATTGACATCTGCATTGACAACGATTTTACTCAAACCATCTGCAATAACATTTTCTTTTCCTTTTAGATATTCTATGTTGAAATCGTATTCATTTAATTTTATTTTCCATCTTTGAAGTTTAGAGTTTGGCTCTTTTAAGTTATTCAGCCAAACAAGAGGTCGATGGTTGGTTTTTATTGTTAACTTCCTATCAAATAAGTATGGTCGAAAATATTTTGTTGCCCACAAAATAGCTAATAACTCTTTTTCTATTGTACTATAGTTTTTCTCATGACCATTGAGTGACCTACTCGCATAGCAAATAACTTTGTTATTTTGCATTAAAACTGCTCCGAGCGCAACATTGCTCGCATCGGTAACCAATGCGAATTCTTTTCTGAAATCTGGATGTATTAAAATAGGATCCGATTTGATCAGCAACTTTAGTTTTTCAAAAGCTTCAATGTAATATTTATCTCGCAAATTAATTTTTACATTTTTCTTTAAGTATTTTATTATATGATAGGCAACTTTCGAATAATCCCTTATAAATCTCCTATAATAACCAGTAATCCCAAGAAATGATTTAATTTCTTTTTGGTGTTTAGGAAGTAGAATCTTATCTATTGCTTCCACTGTTTTTGGATTCGGTTTAATGCCTTATTTTGTTACCAGGTGACCCAAGAATTTTGTTTCTTGTTTCCAAAGATTGCATTTATTCAATTGGACCTTTCAATTCGTTTCTTTTAGACGTGCTAAAATTTTAGCTAGTGATTCTAAATGTTCGTCTACGCTAGTAGAAAATATTAAAATGTCATCTAAGTAAACAATACAGATTTTCCCTATATATTCTTTTAATACTTGGTTCATTAGTCTTTGAAAAGTTGCAGGAGCATTACGTAATTCGAAAGGCATTCTTAGGAATGCGGAATGTCCATTTGCTGTAGAAAATGCTGTTTTGTGTATGTCTCGTTTGTCCATTTCTATCTGATGGAGTCCTTTAGCTAGATCGATTGTTGTAAAATACTGACATCTTCCTAATTTATCAAATATTTCTTCCATATTTGGAATAGGAAACCTATCCTCAGTAGTTACACTGTTCAATTTCCTGTAGTCGATTACAAGGCGCCATTTTTGTTCATTTGACGCACCCAGCTTCTTTGGAACAATCCAAATAGGGCTGTTGTAAGGACTGGCAGATTCTCTAATTATGCCCTGTTCTAGCATTTGTTCGATTTGTTTATTTATTTCATCTTTATGTATCTCTGGATACCTATATATTCTTGAATAAACTGGAATATCAGTTTTTGTGTCTATACGATGCTTTACTTGATTAGTAAATGTCAAATTGTCATTTTCATTGTAGAAAACTATTTTATATTTCTTTAGAACGGTTATCTATTTATTTTTGTCGACGTCGTTTAAATGGTCTGTGTTTATGGATTCGCAGACATTATTATCTTTTACTGAATTTGTAAAGATTTCTATTATATTTCCTTTGTAACTTCTGTTCATATAAAGCTCTTCTTCTTTATTCATAAAAAAATGTACTGCAGCATTATTAGTTCTTAACGTTCTATTGGAGTAGTCAATTTTACAATTCAACTTATTCAAAATGTTATTTCCTAAAAGTCCGTCAAAGTTCTTATTAAAATTGCATTCAAGAAATTGGAATGTGCAATTTTCCTCTCTAAATTCTTTAAAGCTTGGTACTGTACATAGAGTTCTGACTTAATATTCATTTGTCATCGAGGTTACTATAGCTTCTATACTCGTTTTCCATTTTGGATTACATATTCCTTCGTTAATCAAGCTGAATTCTGCTCCTGTGTCTATTATAAAATATAGTTTTCTTATATGAGTTTCGATCACTATATAGGGAAGCTGTTTACTTCCGTTTCGCAAAAATTTATTTGTATGTTACCTATGTCCATAGGCTCTGGTTTATCGAACCTGCTACGATTAGTTTGTCTAGTTTGGCGTGAATGCGTGCGATTTTGATCACTTCGCTCACTGTATTGCCTATTGTAGTTCTGATAGTAATTGCCACTATAAGTACCAGTATTTCCTGTATTGTAACTTCTTCTGTTGTAAGTATTTGTTTCGTCCCTGTCTTGACCATAGCTCTGAGAGCAATTGAATTTTTTGTTATTATTTTTATAACTATTATAATTTCGAACTTCATTACTTTTAATTCGATTTTTCGCGTCTTGGTTTTGGTTGAAGTTGTAATTGTTTCTAACGTTATCACTAAAATTTCGTCTAAAGCTATAGTTTTTTCCCGTTGGTCCATACGCTGTATAATGTTGTTGCCTGGTGTCTACAATTATTTTATAAGTTGCTTCTAGAGTTTCCGGATTCCTCCCAAAAATCATGGTTTTCGTCGGCTCTGCTAAATTTTCCTTGAAAATTTTTAAAGCTATTCTGTTGATTTCGTCGGTCGTATGAATTCCGTCGTTATGCGTTAGGTTTCTGTTATGTAACCTATTTACTAATTGAGTTGTAGTGATAGTTTTCAATAGTACCATACACTTTTAACATTTTTAATTTATCCATTAAATTGTTGGTATTTTCTTTTTCACCAAAGTTATTTTTTTAAATTTCTTTCAATTCGGCCCAATTTCGCGTATTTGTGTGCCGGTGCAAAACTTTTCGCGTGTCGCCTACACACTTGTTTTTAATGTAATCGAACAACACCTTTTTATTATTTGCGTCAAACGCTTCCACTGACGGCAGAATATTCTCTACTTGTGTAAAGAAGCCAGGCAACTGATCAACATCTTTGCCGTTGAACTCACTTATTTGTTTTATACGGTTTAATACAAGAGTAACCATTCTTATTGCATTTTCATCCATGGTTTTTTGTTTTTATTGTTACTGATTGATTTTTATTATTGTAATTAATTACTTCTATTTAGTAATCAATTAGATATATGTGTGTTGTTTTTTTTTGTTGGTATAGTTCAGAGAAAGTGTGTGAGTTTATTTTTAAATATCTTTCGATTATATGCACTTGTGCGTATTTATTTATTTATTGTTATCATTACGAGCTTCTTTTAGATTGAATGCGACATTGCTGCTCGTTTGCATAAAAAGACAATTCCATAGTTTTAAGAAATGATACGCACAGTTATATTTTTCTTACAGCATTTACATGTGACTCATTTGCATTGCTGCTATACTTTAGCTTGTTGATATTTTTGCGCTCACACTTTTTTTTTTTTTTGTTTTTTTGCACTTAAAAATAAATGCATCTTACTTAGTTTGATAGTCTTTCTTTGGTAAAGAATGATGCTTGAAGTAGTCCTTCCGTGGCTTAATTTGATGCTTGAAGTAGTCCTTCCTGGCTTAATTTGATGCTTGAAGTAGTCCTTCCTTGGCTTAATTTGATGTTCGAATTAGTCTTCCCTTGGCTTGATTTAATGCCCGAATTAGTCCTTCCTTGACTTAATTTGATGTTCGAATTTTGTAAGCTTAATTTGATGCTTGAAGTAATCCTTCTTTGGATTAATCTGATAATCGAATTGATTTTTCTTTTCCTCGTCGCCAGTTAAGTGTTGAATTGAAAGAAGTCTTCCTTCTTCGGTAGTTTTCTTCAACTGCATTTATTTTCGCTTCAAAACCATTTTCAAGCTAAACTAACATTAGAAAATATATAAAAATACAATATATGTTTTTTGTTGGCATTTCGTGAGAACGCTTTTTGTGATCCGTTCACATGCCGAATTTGAAGCTTTAATAACATACACCTGCATTTTGTTTACGTTTATGTCACGTCTTTAGAACTCGCGTGTAAAGTGTCTTCATATGTATGTACGTATGTGTGTTTATTTGGATTTATGTATTTATATATTTATGTATGCAAGTATGTCTTTATGTTTATGTATTTAAGTATGCCTTTATGTTTATGTATGTAAGTATGTCTCTATGGAGGTGTCTCAAGTGGCCCATATATTACTCCACCACCCCTTGTTTCAACAGTCTCTGTTGAAGCAGGTTGTATGTTTAATTCTATATTTACAATTTTATCATTTATTTTAGCTTTATTTCTTTTATAGATAATATAAATTACAATAATTCCTATCAAAATCACGATCAGTGCATTTATTGCGTAACTTGCATTTTTATGCATTTTCAGTTCGTCTATTTTTGAAATATTATCTTCTTGGTTAATGAGGATATCTGAGAAGGTTATCTGATTTTCAAAGTACAATTCATTAGATGGTGTTTCTGGATAGAAGTACTTTTCGTTTACAATAGTTTTAGTGTTGTAGAATATTTCATTACATATTTCAATTTTACAGTTATAAAAATTTATCAAAACATTTCCTTTTATTACGATATTTCGGTTATCACAATTTTGTTTTATTTTCATATCGAACGCATTTTTGATAATTAAGGTATCTTCTCCAATATTTTCTATAATTGTTTTATTATTATATCTTAATTTACATGTGTTTAAGTTGCAAATGTTTGTTTTCTTCAGATTCTTAAAATTAACGCCTTCTTTATATTCGTACATTTTGTTATCTATATTGACAACATATTTATTTTCTTCTGCAATTTCTAAAAAATGTTTGTTTGGTACTGGAGTTATTAATGTTAAATCTTCTTTAATGTATGAAGTGGGCAGCTTTATTGCTAATACAGGGTGGCTGATGAATTTTGCTACATTAAGAAACTCAAATAACTGTTTTTTTAGTGTATGGAATTCATTTATTTTTTTTCAAGTTGAAGGTCATTAAATTTTATTAAATGTAGCTTAACTAGTTTTAAAAATAATTGAATTTAAATGCCCCCCATGCTCGTTGACACAAGTGCGGCATCTTAGTAAAAAGTTGTTCATTGCTGCTTTGAGAGTTGCGACAGTAATAGCCGCAATTGTTGCCCGAATGGATTGTTTCAGTTCATCCAAATTTGTTGGCTTTGTTTTATAAACTTCTTGTTTACATAAACTCCACAAGAAAAAGTCAGGTGCAGTAAGGTCAGGCGACCTGGGCGGCCAGCGAAATTCGGAGTTTCTTGAAATCAGTTTATTGGGAAATTTTCGTCGCAACTCTGTCATAACAGTCTGGGCTATGTGAGACGTTGCCCCATCTTGTTGAAACCACACAGAGTTGAAAGGATTTCTCTTTCGGCGTAGTTCTGGATAGAAAAATTCTTTCAGCATTTTCAAATAACGGTCTCCAGTAACCGTAACGGTGTGACCATTTTCTTCAAAAAAATAAGGCCCGACAATACAGCGTGAAGAAACCGCACACCACACTGTCACGCGAAGAGGATGCAATTCCGTCTCGTGGAGTATCTGTGGGTTAGAAGTACTCCATATTCGGCAATTTTGTTTGTTCACATTGCCGTTTAAATCGAAATGGGCCTCATCAGACGTGAAAAGGCAGTTTTACATGTTTTGGTCTTCTTCCACCATTTGCAGGATCTTCTGGCAAAATTCCAAGCGAATCGGCAAGTCTGCTGCATTCAGTTTGTTAACCATTTGAATTTTATAGGGAAATAAGTCTAAATCTTTGTGCATTATTGTTTGCAAAGACTGTCGGCTGACACTAAGTTGAGCAGATAAGCTTCTTGTTGAAACCCTTGGATTGCTTTGTATAGCTGCAGCTACAGCAGCGATCGTTTCCTCCGTCCGAACTGGTGGGTTTCGATGATAAGGCCTTCTTGCGACTGTTCCTTGCTCAGCAAAATTATTCACCAGTCTCATTATGGTCCATCTGCTCGGGGGATCGCCGCCAAACATCCGCCTGTACTCTCTCTGTACCAAAACTACGGACTCCAGTGCGTGATAGCGGCGGACTATCCAAATTCTTGTTTGCGTGTCCCAGTTATCGATTTTAATAAATTTTAAAGATCAATCTGCAAATTAAAACAAAAATGGAACAGATAACTTAAAAAGAAAAAAAGTTATTCAATTTTTTTTGGTAGCGGCTTTCATCAGCCACCCTGTATTAAAGAGTCATCTTTGTATGTTAGAAACCCCATTTCAACTAATTTTAATTTATAAAAATCTATGTTAAATGTTTTAATTTCCTCCGCCGATAAAATACTAGGGTGCAAAATATTATATTTCGCAGACGCTATATAGTCTTGCAATTGTTCTATTTTATTTTCTAAATATTTAAGTTTGAGCATTTGGTCTGTAAATAAAATTTGATTGGCTATTCTGTTGTTTGTTAACCGTGATTCATTAAATGCATGTAATACTTTTGTTCTGCCATCTTCTATAGCCTTTTTTAAAATATTAATAGTCTCACTGGTTATTATTATTATGGTTATTTTTGTCTGTTATTTCTAAATGGTTTAATATTTGTTCTCTGTCGTCTTCGTCCATAAGTCCAAATAACCACTTGTAAGTTGTGCCTGCAATATTAACTAAACCCCGTTTTTTTCCTAGCGCTAGTTACTGGAATCAGAGTATTTATTTTTTCTCTAATTGTTTTTATTTCTCCATAAAGCATATTTCTACCATCTATATTAAATTGGTCTAAGTTACTCTCTATATTATTTTCTATTTTATCGATTAGATATATTATATCTTTAGGATGAATAATATGAAGAACTGTTGCTGGTTTATTAACAATTTCTGTTTCCCTTATTTGTATTCTTGCGTATCCTGCTTCATTTTCTATCTGGTTTATTTGAAGTAATGCGTTGATGATTACCAGCGTCGTAATTAATGTCATAGCTTTAGTCAACATTTTCATCCTGAAATTTAAATTTTCGTTTTACTTGTGTTTTGTAAACTTTTTTGAAGTTATTATTATATGAAATTAAATGGTCCCCTTCTCTTTAAAAGTTGTCTATTTTTTTATATTTAGGCTTCGATTTACTAACTCTATAGTTTTTTATATAATTATTTTCGAAATTCTGGTCATTAGTTCTATTATTTTTATTGTTCAAGGCTTTTATTTTATCTTCCTTTTCTTTATGTAGTTTTTCAGAAAACTTATTCAAGTCTTGCTCAGACAGCAAGTTATTTATAAAATCAATCGGTCTTATTCTTGTTGTCGAATGTATTGTGTTGTTATAAGAAATTACTGCTTTGAAGACCTTTCCCTTTAAATCATCAACACTTTTCGCATCAGCGTTAAAAATTCTCACATGCTCATTTAGTGTGGAGTGCAATCTTTCTACATCTGCGTTACCGGTTTTGTTATAAGTTAGGTTAGGTTGATATGGTTGCCCAGGGAATGGGCACACTTGGACGAAGAAGGATTCGTCCTTTGTGATGCCATTACGGAGGGGTGAGGCGGGAGAGAAAGACCGATGGGAAACAGGGAGAGGGCGGGGAGAGATGGTGCTGGGATGGTTAGGAGCGTGTGGATTACGAACGATGACTATATTTGCATCGACCGCTTAATGCTGCTGATGAAATTCATCAGATTTTTAATGTCAGCACCGGCTATATCAGCAGGCGTGGCAAAAAAGTAGGAGCCAAGATGCCTAGATCTTAGCCCCGCCAGAGCAGGGCAGCTAAGGAGAAGGTGCTGAGATGATTCCACCTCATCCTCCATACATCCGGTGCAGAAAGGACTCGAGGCGATTCCAAGTCTCACAGCATGCATTCCTCGCGCATTGTGTCCTGTGAGAGAGCCCACGAGATTAGAGAGCTGATATTTTGTCAGCCTCAGAAGCTCGCTCGAGCGCCTTCGGTCCACTCGTGGCCAGAAAGATTTCGCGACCTTACACTTTTGTGTACTTGCCCAGCGCTCGCTGAGTTGGTGCGATGCCCATCTCTCCAGAAGCAGACCGCAGGTAGTCAGGGGGATCCCGATTCTCTCCCTTCGCGGGGAAATCACCTCGCATGTCTCTTGTCTGGCCAGCTCATCTGCCTCACAGTTTCCAGCAATGTCGCTGTGACCAGGTACCCAGATGAGGCTGCTGTTAAAGAATTCGGACGCAGTTGAAAGCGAGGTCAAGCATTCCTTGACCAATTCCGAATGCACCGTCATAGACCCGAGGGCCCTTATTGCCGCTTGGCTGTCGGAGTAAATATTTACTTTCTTGACCGTTAATACGCATTTGAGCAGCCAATCGGCTGCCTCCTTGATTGCGGCTACCTCTGCCTGGAACACACTGCAGTGGTCCGGTAGCCTGAATTTGAGTCTGATGGGGAGCTCCTCGCAAAAGACTCCTCCGCCAACCTTTCCTTCTAACTTCGATCCATCCGTGAACAAGTTCACCAGGCCCTGTCCCCAAGTGTAGCCCTCCGTCCACTCTTCCCTTGACGGAATATAAGTGGAGAAGGTTCCGGTTGGGCTAAACGAGGGTATACACTGATTCGATGACAGAGGGATGAAGTCGAAGTTTCTGAGGATGCTTGAGTTCCCATAAGTGAGATTAACCTTATAGCTCCAGCCCCTCAGTCTGATTGCGGTACGCGAAGCGGCAATTTTGCCTGCGATGTCTACGGGTACCACATTTAACATTGCGTTGAGCGCCAGAGTAGGAGTCGTTCGAAGCGCCCCACTGATTCCAATGAGTGCCGAGGTCGGCATATTATAAAATATAGTTTTCTTATATGAGTTGGCCTGAATGCGTGCGGTTTTGATCACTTCGCTCATTGTATTGCCTATTGTATTGTAGTTCTGATAGTAATTGCCACTATAGTTACCAGTATTTCTTGTATTGTAACTTCTTCTGTTGTAAGTATTTGTTTCGTCCCTGTCTTGACCATAGCTCTGAGGGCAATTGAATTTTTTGTTATTATTTTTATAACTATTATAATTTCGAACTTCATTACTTTTAATTCGATTTTTCGCGTCTTGGTTTTGGTTGAAGTTGTATATAATTGTTTCTAACGTTATCACTAAAATTTCGTCTAAAGCTATAATTTTTCCCCGTTGGTCCATTTAATAAGTTGCTTATTTATTTATTTATTATTTTATAAGTTGCTTCTAGAGTTTCCGGATTCCTCCCAAAAATCATCGTTTTCGTCGGCTCTGGTAAATTTTCCTTGACAATTTTTAAAGCTATTCTGTTGATTTCGTCGGTCGTATAAATTCCGTCGTTATGCGTTAGGTTTCTGTTATGTAACCTATTTACTAATTGAGTTGTAGTGATAGTTTTCAATAGTACCCTACACTTTTAACATTTTTAATTTATCCATTAAATTGTTGGTATTTTCTTTTTCACCAAAGTTACTTTTTAAAATTTCTTTCAAATCGGCCCAATTTCGCGTATTTGTGTGCCGGTGCAAAACTTTTCGCGTGTCGCCTACACACTTGTTTTTAATGTAATCGAACAACACCTTTTTAACACACTTTTATTAGGTCGGGTTGTATGTATGTATGTATGTAACGGAATATTTGAGCTTAATTTTCACTGGCTTCTAAAAATCTGATCGACTTGGAATTTTGCACACCTATCAAGGACCGATGACAATGCAATAATTTGATAAAAGTTTTCCATTATCCTTATTAGGACTGCCAGGATTAATATTTTCTTTTTTTACCTGTGGGCAAAAAGTAAGGTAGTAGTAAGTAGGCGGCCGCCGTAGCCGAATGGGTTGGTGCGTGATTACCATTCGGAATTCACAGAGAGGTCGTTGGTTCGAATCTCGGTGAAAGCAAAATTAATAAAAATATTTTCCTAATAGCGGTCGCCCCTCGGCAGGCAATGGCAAACCTCCGAGTGTATTTCTGCCATGAAAAAGCTCCTCATATTGTAAAAATATCTGCCGTTCGGAGTCGGCTTGAAACTGTAGGTCCCTCCATTTGTGGAACAACATCAAGACGCACACCACAAATAGGAGGAGGAGCTCGGCCAAACACCTAACAGAAGTGTACGCGCCAATTATTTATTTTTTTTTTTTTTAAAGTAAGGTGAATTTGGTTGTAAAATGAAAAATCTTTATTTATTCTTCTAAATCAATTTCATCCCCTTCAAAACAATTCCCTCTCGATGAAATACACTTATGCCAACGATTTTTCTAATCCCCGAAACATGCCAAATAGTCCATTTCCAGTATAGCCATCAGCACCTTCTTCGATTCAGCTTTTATCTCCTCAATCGACTCGAAACGCGTTCCTCGGAGTGGTCTCTTGAGTTTTGGGAATAGCCAGAAGTCACACGGAGCCAAATCAGGCGAATACGGTGGGTGCGAAATGATATGCGTGGAATTTTTGGCGAAATGGTCACAAAGAACGAGTGCCGTGTGAGACGGTACATTATCGTGATGCAAAAACCAAGAGTTGTTGGCCCATAATTCTTGTCTTTTTAGATGAATTGCTTCACGTCAACGACGCATAACGCTCAAATAATATTCCTTATTAACAGTTTGGCCAGGTGGAAGGAATTCATAGTGCACCACACCACGAAAATCGAAAAAAACTGGGCAATGGAGTGGGTAGCCGTTTCTCAGGCTCCCTCCACGAAATAAGTTCTTCATCCCGATTACTTCTTTATCACGGCCGATAATTGCATAGCTTTAGACTCACAGTCGATAAGAAAGGAATTAAATATAACACGAATATATCGAATCATTAATTCACTGACTGCAATGATAACAATAATTTTCATTCATAATAAAAAATACAATAGTTTAAAAAAAAACTAAAAAACACGCTTCTTTGCTAATCGAACTAAAAAGTAGAAAATAAAAAATAGTTTAAAAAAACTAAAAAAGACGCTTTTATTGCCAATCGAACTAAAAAGTATAAAATAAATTTTAATGACAAAGAGACCTATAATGAAGTAATAGCAAATCGAACGATCAGTCATAGTCAACTACCTCAGAACAGAATTATAACAAAAATTAAGATACAAATAGAGTAATTCAAATTAGAGTTAAAAGCGTGGGATGCTTGATATAGTAAATATTACAATCATTCTATTGGCAACTACCTATGTACAGAAGGTTATGAAAGTGAAGCAAAATGCATCCCACGATTTTAACTCTAATTTGAATTACTCTATTTGTATCTTAATTTTTGTTACAATTCTGTTCTGAGGTAGTTGACTATGACTGATCGTTCGATTTGCTATTACTTCATTATAGGTCTCTTTGTCATTAAAATTTATTTTATACTTTTTAGTTCGATTAGCAATAAAAGCGTGTTTTTTAGTTTTTTTAAACTATTTTTTATTATTACTTGCGTCAAACGCTTCCACTGACGGCAGAATATTCTCTACTTGTGTAAAGAAGTCAGGCAACTGATCAACATCTTTGCCGTTGAACTCACTTATTTGTTTTATACGGTTTAATACAAGAGTAAACATTCTTATTGTATTTTCATCCATGTTTTTTTTTTTTTATTATTACTGATTGATTTTTATTATTGTAATTAATTACTGCTATTTAGTAATCTATTAGATATATGTGTATTTTTTTTTTTTTGTTGGTATAGTTCAGAGAAAGTGTGTGAGTTTATTTTTAAATATCTTTCGATTATATGCACTTGTACCTATTTATTTATTTGTTGTTATCATTACGAGCTTCTTCTAGATTGAATGCGACATTGCTGCTCGTTTGCATAAGAAGTCAATTTCACAGTTTTATGAAATGAAACGCACAGTTATATATTTTCTTACAGCATTTACATGTGACTCATTTGCATTGCTGCTATACTTTAGCTTGTTGATATTTTTGCGCTCATTTTTTTTTTTTTTGGTTTTTTTCACTTAAAAATAAATGTATCTTACTTAGTTTGATAGTCCTTCTTTGGCTTAATTTGATGCTTGAAGTAGTCCTTCCTTGGCTTAATTTGATGTTCGAATTAGTCTTCCCTTGGCTTGATTTGATGCTCGAATTAGTCCTTCCTTGGCTTAATTTGATGTTCGAATTTTATAAGCTTAATTTGATGTTTGAAGTAATCCTTCTTTGGATTAATCTGATGATCGAATTGATTTTTCTTTTCCCCGTCGCACATACCGGTATTTTGATAATCTAGGCGGCCAAAACTATTTTAACGTTTTTTATAGTCTTAAATACTTTTATTCATCATCATTTAGACAATGGACTTTTTTTATTGAACTATTATATTATTAACCCTTAAATGACCGTGGTATATTTAAAGATACAACCATTTTGTACTAGAATAAATAGAAAGTGAATTTTTTTGGGGTATTTATAGGTTAAATTATATAAAATATTGTTTTAATTATTTATTATCAAATGGCAAGTTTCACAGAAGGTGTCAAATAAAATACATTATTTGAACCAAAAAAAAAAAATTTAATTCAATCAATAATCTTACGTCAATAAGAACTAAAGCAAAATAAAACAAATTAAAGGAAAAAATTACAAATTTTCATTATCTGATAAATCAGATTCGTTAGGTTGGGCCGGAATGAGTAAACTTAACGTTTCCGGTAAATATGATTTTAATTTTCCTCTTTTCACATTTCTAGTGCTGCTAAATAAAGGGTCTGAACTTAAAAAAAGTCGATTAAAAATGTCTCTATTGCAGTTTTCTCGGGAAAATTTTCTTGCGAAGTCTTGGCGGTAAGTTCTAAAATGTTTATTCCTTGCTTCTGCAGCTTCCTCCGAAAGTTGCCCAATAGGCACCAATGCATTTTTTATGATTAATGCACCATGCACAAGTATTTTGTGCATTGTCGGTGTCATCGGGTGCCATAGGTATAATTCAACGTACAACTGAGCTGTGTCAAATGCATATTTATCATACTTCTCCGAGTCCACTTTATGTCCGCATGAAATTGTTTCCAATATGACTTTTAACCGATAAATGAGATCATAGTTGATTCCGGTTATTTCAGCAGCTAACTTTGGATCTTCGAAAAATCTCCTGCTTGTGTTACCATCATTCGTGTTTCCAAAGTTAGCTTTTGGCATATCAACAAGCAAGCCAGTCTCGTTACGGAATCTCCGTTGGATTTCAAGTTTCCTGTCTTTCTCGAGCGTTTTTTCCGCTTCTGTCTTTCTTTCTCTGTATTTTCGAACAGGCAACTTGTAGGCAAGATGGAGAATACTCTCAAAGAGTCTTATCCTGGCGTGCAAAACAGATAAACCAAACTCAAGGCATTCGTGCTTAATATCGTGCTTTAAATGCAGCTGATTAAAATCTTTGGATGTAGCGCCACAAATATAGCACTTATTGGTAGAAGTTGTGCCAGAAGCAGCGTTGCACACTTTGCCATCTACCATTGTCATGACGAACACGTGACTGACTTTAAAGGTTAAACTATTTAATGCTAAATCCGTAGCTGACAGCGATTTCAAAGATTCAGTTACGAAGTCGATTTCCTCTTTAGTTATGTCCACACTTTCTTTCACAAACCGGAACCTCAAAGGACGACAAAAACGAGCTGAAGAGGGCGTTGGATTTTCCCAAACGACTTTATCACTTTTTCCACAGACTAACCTTAATGGAACAAAACAGGTTTGGAAGATATTTGAATCACAATCAGTATCACTTTCTTGTTTTTGTTTAAACTCTGACTGCTGTGAGCCGTCGCATCCCCATTTACAAATAAGTTTCAGGGACAATCTTTCTTGTTCTTCAAGGGCTGAAAGAACTACTTCCAAATAAGTTAATAAGCGTTTCACTGTAACATCGACCAAGGGCTGTAAGTCACATTCGGCACTAGTGCATGTAATTCTGATAGATTCAGTAGGCGGATACAATTCATTTTTTGCTTTTTGGATAAGTGTGTAGCAGGGAAAATTTTTTTTACATGTGTTCCTTATAACTTCGTACTGAGCACTTGTTAGATCAGCATCAATCATCATTTTCAATGCTTGCATTGGTGATAAAGAGTGGATTTCTTTTTTCTTAGTGTTTGAAAATGCCTTTTTGTATTTTGTCGCACGTATCGGAGAGTTTTGAATGTCTTTTAATACTTTAGAAGCATCTCTCTTCCCACTTTTGATTAACTCTACTGAAGCAGCATGGATAATCAAGTTTTTGTCCTTTACTGTAGATCTGAGTTCTGCAGTTTTGCGTCTTTTAGATCTTTCACCCGAGTCACTGAAATCTTTCTGAGGACGGCCACATCGTTTCGGTATTGCTGCAACAGTTAATTCAAAACCTCCTTCCAACCAAGATTTGTACTTTGATAGGAAAACATCTTCCTTTTTATGTACTTGTAGCCACTTTTTCTTGATTTGTGATTTAAAATGTGAAAAATTGTGCTTAAGAGCTGATATCTGTTCGTCAGAGTATTTTTCACTTGACAAAAGCTCCTGTTGTAAAGAGTTTAATTTTTCGTCCAAATTTGGTAAATTCTGAGATTGCATGCGGTCGAATAGGTATTTTCGAGTCACAATTCGAACCCCTGAAGTGCCTTGAGAACCTTAAACAAACCAAAAAATAACAAGTATAGAAAACGTTTTAAAAAAACTGTTCCATGAAACTTTTGAAATTCCACAATTAAATAATCTGCGGTTTTCTGCGGCTAATTCTACTTTATTCTACATCTCAAAGCATATGTACACAATCTGAAAAAAAAATTCAAGCTTGGACGAACTTGGAAGTATAACTTTCAGCTTAACAAATAAAAAAAATATGTGTAAAAAATGCACTATTTCTCCTTGTACGGAATTCAATAAATTACGTTATTAATGAACAAAATCTATAAAATATTTATTAAATTTGGAAAAAAACATACCTGAAGCTTCAATTTCCATCATTAAAACGAGACATATAACTTTAAATAAGTTCACTTTACTTTTTTGAAGATTTGCTGCTTGCCGAACGCCGAGCGAGATATGTGTAGTGTGATAAGCAATGAACTTTTGACTGCCAATACGGCGGTAGCGCACGCGACGAAAAAGCGCGAGAGGGGGTGAAGTGAATACTCTATTGTGTTATCTTTATATTTTATTCATTATTAAAATCAATTAATGCATTTTACAAAATTGTCTTTTGGCCGCCTAGATTATCAAAATACCGGTATGTGCGTCGCCAGTTAAGTGTTGAATTGATAGAAGTCTTCCTTCTTCGGTAGTTTTCTTCAACTGCATTTATTTTCGCTTCAAAACCATTTTCAAGCTAAACTAACATTAGAAAATATATAAAAATACAATATATGTTTTTTGTTGGCATTTCGTGAGAACGCTTTTTGTGATCCGTTCACATGCCGAATTTGAAGCTTTAATAACATACACCTACATTTTGTTTACGTTTATGTCACGTCTTAAGAACTCGCGCGTAAAGTGTCTTCATATGTATGCACGAATGTGTGTTTATTTGGATTTATGTATTTATATATTTATGTATGAAAGTATGTCTTTATGTTTATGTATTTAAGTATGTCTTTATGTTTATGTATCTAAGTATGTCTTTATGGAGGTGTCTCAAGTGGCCCATATAAGACTATATGCAAGCGCAGAATAGAACAAAATGTTAAATAACTAAAGTAATAAGAATAATTTTAAACTGAAATAAATTAAAATTAAAATTAATGCGTACCTTGTAAATGATAAGATCAATAGTATGTCCAAAACGAATATCTCAGACCAAAAAGTAAAAGTAAAATAAATAAAGAAAACAAAAAATTTTGTTAAACAGTAAAATAGGATCATTTCCGTGATAGTTTTAAATGATAAAAGATTTACATTTAACAGTTATTAGTTGTAGCAAACTGAAAATTACTACGAGTAAGTTGATGGTACATACAGGGGTATAATATTACTGCATTGAAAACTGTGTAGTAGCTGAGCTGTTTGAAGAATGTTATCACTTTAACTTGCCCAGCCCACAACAACTTACATAATTTCATTGAATCACATTTGGTTTAAAATTGATTGTTTTCAGAAAACTTTGTACTAACTGGACCCAACAGTTTAATATAAATACTAATTATTATTAAGGATATTTGAAAATTCTTCACTGTTTTGTGAAGATATTTAAATTGTTTAAAAAAAACTTTATAAGGGTGGAAGCGCGAACTAAAATGAATATTGCCTGTAGCGCCGCGTAATTAAAAAGGAACACCGCACTCGTCCGATTACAATTCAAAAAGTGACTTTATTTTCCATGTACTGCCCTTATATTAGGCCTAAAACTAAGATACAAGAAATAGCGGAAATGGAAGAACAGTATGTGGAGAGTTAGAGAGAGTATGCAGTTAAGTAAATAGAAATAGGAAGAACGGAAAGTATGGCTGTAGAAATAGAGTCAATGCTCAGAAGTAAATAGAAACAGGTAAAGAAATAGCGACAGCGAGAAACAGTAAAGTATACTATATACTTATAAATAAAAAATATAAAATAACTTAATATTAAGCTTGAATACATTTTCATTATTTAAATTCAATATTATTAATTTATTCTATTCTATTATTATTACAAATTATTCTATTAGAATAGTTTGCCAGAATCTGGCTTAACACCGGCCACCTTGAAGGAATTCAACAGCCTTCAATTCTTGTTTTCCACCGGCAGCACGGCGAGCTTGTGGATAGGGCGTCGTACTTCACCCGACCTAGTAGCAATGTCTGCGACACGAATTTTGCCGTCCGCTCCGCGAATGGTTGCGGTTACTCGACCGAGCACCCAATGCTGCGGTGGTACGTTGTCTTCGTGGACGACGACGAGTTGGCCTGGTTGGACGTTGGGCTGCGGGTGCACCCATTTGTTGCGCTGCTGAAGCTCCAGAAGGTAGTTCTTCGACCACGCGCACCAAAATTGTTGCTTGAGAGAGCAAACAAGCTGCCATCTCTCTAAGCAGCGGCTGAGGTTGACGGGTACCTTCTCCGGTGGCAAAGCTCGCAAGGGGCAACCGATTAGTAGATGCGCCGGCGTTAGCGCCTCGCCGTCGTTGGGGTCGTTGCTGAGTGGTGCGAGCGGTCGGGAGTTCAGTACCGCTTCTACTTCAACGAGAAGCGTTGCGGTTTCTTCGGCGGTTAACAGCGCGTTGCCTACAGTGCGCACCAGCAAATGTTTGGCCTACTTCACTGCTGCTTCCCACAGGCCGCCGAAGTGGGGTGCCCTCGGAGGTATGAAGGCGAAGATGAATCCTTCGTCGCCGGCGTATTGGAGAATCTCCTCTTTCTGTGCCAGAAAGGCTTCCCGGAGCTCCTTCAGCTTCCTCTCTGTTCCCACAAAGTTCGTCGCGTTGTCGCAGTATATTTTGGCTGCCATCCCTCGGCACCCAATGAACCTTTTGAGAGCGAAAATAAATTTATCAGCAGTTAAATCAGTAACAAGTTCTAGATGAACTGCCTTTGAAGCGAAACACACGAAAATAGCAATATACATTTTCCCGGGAGGGTGACCGCGAATTTTTAAGGTTATGTGAATGGGCCCGCAGTAATCTACCCCACATATTGTGAAGGGCCGTTGGGCGCGTAATCGATCGGCGGGTAGATTGCCCATGATCTGACCTTGTAATTTTGGCTTATAACGAAAACAGTGAATGCATTCTCTTACAGTTCGACTACAGGCTTCTCGAGGATTTATCAGCCATATTTTTTCTCGCAGAAGCGCTACCAAAGCCTTTGGACCGGCATGGTGATTACGAAAATGTAGGAACCGGATGTATGCTTTCACAAAGTGCGAGTCTTTGCGTAATATCAAAGGGAACTTAGCATCATAGGGGATTGGCGCGTTTAATAAACGGCCACCTCTTCGATTCAATTTAAACGATAATGATGATTCCGAGTGTTCATGGAGAAATGGAGTTAATTTCTGTAAACTTGAGGGAAGTACGTTATTTTTCGATAATTTATTTATTTCATCGCTAAATTCAAAATGTTGAATTATTTCGACAATTTTAAGGAAACTCAATTGTAATTCCTTTGCCGTGGATATTGTTTCAGATTCTGCTTTTCGCTCTCGTATTTTTCGAAGCCATCTGAGTATGTAAGCGAAAATCCGAAGCATTTTTCTGTGAGATGAGAACCTGTCAATTATTTCGAGAAGTGGATTTGTTGTGGCATTGATTGCGGTTAACGTAATTGCGTTCTTCTTCTTCTCGAGTGCTTCTTGTTCTGGAGAGAGACTGAAGTTGACATTTTTTGGCCATGTAGCAGGGTCTTCTAGGAGGAACTGTGGACCACTAAACCATATTGAATTACCCAATTCGTCCACGTTACAACCCCGAGACACTTGATCCGCTGAATTTTGTTTTGTGGGCGCATGACGCCACGACATATTCTGGGTCCACTCTTGGATCTCGGACACTCTATTTGCGACGAAAGTTTGCAACGACGATGGATGCGTTTTAATCCAATGCAGAACTATTTCGGAGTCTGTCCAGAAAATTGTTTGTTCTATTGGTCGACTCAACATTGGTGAAATTCTTGACCATAATTTGGCAAGAAGATGGGCTGCCGAGAGCTCTAAACGCGGAAGAGATTTAGTCTTCAGCGGAGCTACTCTAGACTTTGAAGTAAGCCGCGTGCATTTCGTACCACTAGCGGATTAGCTACGTATATATACGCAGCAGCCATACGCTCTTATTGCAGCGTCGGAAAAGCCATGAATTTGGCAGCTGGCACTCGACTCTCTATTTACATACCGAGGAATGCTAATTGATGGAAGCTGCAACAAATTGGCTTTAAAGTTTTGCCAGCTAGTGTCAAGCCGCAATGGAATCGACTCATCCCAGTCTAGCTTTTGAATCCAAAGCTCTTGTAATAAGATTTTAGCTTTGGTAACTGGCGGGGCTAATAAACCAAGAGGGTCAAAGAGGCGAGCGGAAACTGATAAAATATTACGTTTAGTTGCTCGCAGCACCCTAAAATTATCTTCCCGAATGAAGCGAAAAATGTCATCTTTCGGCTGCCAGTGGATTCCCAGCGTTTTGGCTTGGCGTTTTAGCTCACTATCCGATGAGCTTGTATGATTGGAAAACCACTTTGCTAATTTCAGGCCTGCCGATTCTAAAAAATTCCTCACATTTTGCCTGCTCTGGAGTCAGTCGTGTGGAATTTACTTATGTAGGTATTTTTTCCAATTCCCAGAATTTTCGGATTGTATTGTAGTATCAATGCTAGCAACGCTTTCTTCAAATTGACATAATGTGCTACTTACTTGGGCACTGGAGCTATTGTTTGTGGCATACTTGCCTGAAATTATCCAGCCTAACACAGTTTTTTGCAGCGTTGGCTGCCTTGGGCTGGTTCTGATCTGACCCACCGATAACAGATCAAAGAATATTTCAGCTCCTAAAAGTATGTCTATTTTCTGACATTTGTAGAAACTTGGGTCAGCTAGTTCAATATTTTGTGGGATTTTCCAGCCATTTGTGTTTACAGTCCGATCTGGATGATTGACTGATATCGAACGCATTACCCAAAAGTCCGCCGAAAACTCAGAATTGTTGATCCTCGATTTTATATAAGTTTTTAGCTTGCCTTGGACCTTTTTATTTGAATTGCCAATTCCAACTATATTTAGAGCGAGTTTTTCTTTTCGGATTCGAAATTTCTGCATAAGCTCTTGGTCATAAAGTTGACTTGAGAACCGGAGTCAAGTAGAGCTCGCGCTTGCACGTAAACACCAGAGCTGGCCTCTACATTAACTACGGCTGTAGCTAACATAACTCGGTCAGGTAGGCTGCTAATATGCATGGCCTGTGACGTCAAAGGTTGCGGCTCGGTCTCAAAGGAGATCGGGTATTGATGCAACATGGTGTGATGCGAACGGTTGCATACACCACAGCGATCTGCTTTTCACTTTGAGCCCGTATGTCCCTTGCGCAAGCAATTTATGCACAGGGAAATAGATTTTGCTAATTCAAATCTTTTAAGTGCAGTAAGCGTTTGAAATTTTGGACAAGCTGTCAAATAATGATCCTTAGAACCACAGTGAAGGCAAGTCAGCAGTTTGGAATTCGTCGCGATAAATGTTGTCTTTGAGTGTCGTAATTGTTGATTTTTTTTTCTGCCGCGTATCTTCATTGTTTGGCCTTTGTTCGGATGATGAAGCTTCTTCAGCTGATAAATGCTGGTATCTCTTGTTTAGCATAGCTTCACACTCAGCCCAAAGCGGCAGCTCATCATAGTCAAGTTGCTCCTCCCACTTTGACCGAGTAGTGGGATCAACCTTCGACATGACTATGTGAATCAACATCGCATTTGAAATAATTTTATCGTTACCCAGCGATAAGAGGGAGTCATATACTGCAGACACTGTATCAATCATTGATCGCAAAGACGACGCAGAAGCCCTTTGGATTTTTGACAATTCAAAAAGTTTAGACACTGTATTAAAGAATATCAGGCATTTATTGTCATACACCTTTCTCAAACTTGCCAACGCCTTTGGATAATTTTCTTCCGACATTTGGAAGGACTTCACTGTGCCTAAGGCTTCACCGGATAGACATGATACTAAATGATTAAATTTTTCAATATCCGGGATTGTGGGATCATTGTGCACGAAACTCAACAGACTCATAAAGTTTTTAAATTCGAAATATTCTCCTTTGAATGTAGGTAACGACATTTTTGGTAGTCGCGAGCTGTGAGGTGCAATAAAAGATATTTCGGCAATTGACGATTTATTTCTCGCCAGAATGGACTTTATAATGGACTTTGTTTCTACAATTAAGTCCTCTAACTCTCCACGGGCGATTTCTTCTTCGTCGATTTCCTCAATTTTCGACTGACATTTCATGAGTTTTTCGCTGTGGGAGTTCAATATGTCGACTTTGGTTTACTCATGTTTTGAGATTAAAGTTCGCTGCTTTAGCCTGTGGCTTTTGTAAAATGAAAACGGTTCTGGAAGTTTTTCAGCACGAAAACGAAAACGAAAGCGATAAATACTGAAATATATAATAGCTGAAACTTGAGCAGAACCAACGAAAACGAGACGAAAATAAGCAGCGAACAATTGAGTCTTTGCTCAAACAAAATTTGTATTGTCGAAAAAAAAATTTTTTTTTTTGAAAATATTGCGGCTGATTAAGAAACCACAATTTCGTGTGATTTTTTGAAATAAAAATAAACCGAAAAATAGTACTCGCAAATTATTTGGCGGCAAACAAGTTCCTCTACCTCGGGTCCCACTGTATCCTTCACTTCATAGGCAGTATATGTATATGTATATAGACATGTATATATATAAGTATATAAGTTTATTTGTATATAAGAAGTGCATACACGAGATGCCAATAATTGAAGCCCTTGTACTGTGAGACGATTATAAGCAACTGTAATAATCTCGGTCAATCACAAAGCCAATTTCTAGCTTCAATTCTTCGCACTCAATACCTGTTTATCGTGGACTGGTTTGTTCCAGCTTCAACTTCCCTTTGGCAGGCCACGCAGTTGCAGGTCATTCCTCCCTCGATGTCCTATGTAACGGTGGATATTGGTGGTGAACAGTTGGTGAATATGACGTATAGCTCCAAAGTTTCACTCCCCTTGGTAACGATGTTCTATATGTTTTTTGTTTTTTTTTGTTTTTTAACTTTTTTGAATATTAATATTTTATTTTATTTATATTTTATGTGTGTAAGTATTTTATTTAAATTTCAAACGATTTTTCCTATATTTTTTTTTTGGATAGATAGATTATTTTTTCTTTTTTGTTTTGTTTTTTGTTTTTTTGCTCACTGTCACTGCACTTTTTCAGATACTTCACTTTCCAAATCACTGCACTAGTTTTTATTTTTGTGTTTTGCGAGACGACTTTTGTTTTTGTTGTCAACGGACCGCGCTGGCAATATTTTTTTATTTATTCGGTTGGTTATTTAATTTAATTATTAAATATTTTCCGTGCAGCTTACACAAATCACCAAATTGTAATCTTTTGCCACTATTAATGTGTTTTTTATATATTGTTTTTAAATAACTTCCGTATTTTAGTTCACAAATTATGTACACAAAATTATTGTTTATTTCTCGAACTATTATTCATTACAGTAATTGTTTTTTCACTTTCGCACTAATGTCCCTGCTCGGGCGCCATGAAAATTCTTCACTGTTTTGTGAAGATATTTAAATTGTTTAAAAAAAACTTTATAAGGGTAGAAGCGCGAACTAAAATGAATTTGCCTGTAGCGCCGCGTAATTAAAAAGGAACACCGCACTCGTCCGATTACAATTCAAAAAGTGACTTTATTTTCCATGTAGTGTCCTTATATTAGGCCTAAAACTAAGATACAAGAAATAGCGGAAATGGAAGAACAGTATGTGGAGAGTTAGAGAGAGTATGCAGTTAAGTAAATAGAAATAGGAAGAACGGAAAGTATAGCTGTAGAAATGGAGTCAATGCTCGGAAGTAAATAGAAACAGGTAAAGAAATAGCGACAGCGAGAAACAGTAAACTATACTATA
Organism: Anastrepha ludens; assembly: GCF_028408465.1. Classification (NCBI taxonomy): domain Eukaryota; kingdom Metazoa; phylum Arthropoda; class Insecta; order Diptera; family Tephritidae; genus Anastrepha; species Anastrepha ludens. Next base: position 63,655,029 of record NC_071503.1, on the reverse strand, counting down.
TACTTATAAATAAAAAATATAAAATAACTTAATATTAAGCTTGAATACATTTTCATTATTTAAATTCAATATTATTAATTTATTCTATTCTATTATTATTACAAATTATTCTATTAGAATAGTTTGCCAGAATTTGGCTTAACAATATTTATAAAACTTAAAATAATTATGTAATGAATAATTGAAGAAAGGGTCGTTACTTTGGCACAATTACGTACCGGATACTATGGCAGGTTAGATTTCTACCTGCTCAGGATCGACCCTGACCTACTCAATGTATGTATGTTCGGCTTTTGAAGGTACCCCGTATTAAAGATTGTCACTTCAGCGAGAATGGTTATTGGGAATGAGTATGATGTTGCACCAACAACTGGGTTGACAGACGTGCTTTTAACATGTTATTAGATGTGCTCAACTTCAATTGGCGGCCGCACTGAGATTTTTAGGGGAAAGTGGATTCCAATGTTGGTTGTTTGGTTGTTTATTCCAAACAAACACATCCCTGCATTGTCCTCTTAAATTCCGAAAGGCGAAAGAAGAACAATGCAGGAATGAATAACAGCACCAACATCGGCATAAAAGTTTCGTTTTATAACGTCAATTAAATAGGAACATCACAGCTATAACGTCAATTAAATAGGAACATCACACCACAGGTTATTATATCTAATTATATATTATTATAAATATAATAAATACACATTTATACACATGTATATGTTATATACCCAACTATAAAAAGAATAAATTATAACGAATTAAAATTAACCATATTTTTCATTTCTACGGAATCGGCCACATATCGTCGACATACCCCGACATTTTGGTCCTTCGAGCCGGATTTCGGAAAAGCAGTGAAAAATATACCCGAACACTTCGGGTATTTGATCTTCAACTCAAAATATTAAATTAATCTACAAAAAAAAAAAAACAAAAAAATATAAGCAGAAGCTGCCGAGACATCATACTACTCAAATATACGATAAAAAGCCATCAAAACAAAAAAAAACAAGAAAACTGTAAGTACGACCCAAATAATTTCAAATATTTTATCATAAGTGCAAATCACAATTTTCCAAAGTAAAATTAAAAAATTTGTGATTAAGCTAGCTTGAATCGCTAGGTGTTTTGCTATATATTCTGCTTTGCACTTTTATATATACACTGAAGAGCAAAACTGTAACAAAATGTAATACTTTCTATTTCAACACATTTTTTTTTAGACATGTTTTAACAAATCAAATATTTTTTTTGCATAACTTTATTGGCATGTATATACTCTCTCTCTCAAACCGGTTTGGTGTCAATGCAACAACAACAACACTAGTAGCAAGCAATAATGCAAATAAAGACAAATGTTACAGTTTTGCACTCAACCCATTTTTTATTTTTTACAATAAATAAAATAAATATTAATAAGATGTCTAATATCCTTTGGATTTTTTCAGCTCGTGGATACGATTGGGCATACTTCGTGTATACCTCAAGACAAAGTCAGTCGGAATAGCATCCCATACATCGCATGTTCGCTCCCACAGCTCATTAACTCCACTGGGCGGACTTGAATATTCGGCAAGCTTCGATTTTACATGACTCCATAAATTTTCGATTGGGTTCATGTCCGGTGATTGTGGAGGCCACTTCAAGTTACGAAATTTTTGGCGTTGCATCCAATTTCGTACAACATGTGCGGAGTGCTTAGGGTCATTGTCTTGCTGAAAAATTACTTTTTCAGCAGCAAGACCCATACTTTCCACTACACCCGGCAGATTTTGTTGCAATATGGCCAGGTATTCCTCTTTCCGCATTATACCGTCTATTCGTACTAAAGGACCCACACCATTTTTGGAAATGCAGCCCCACACCATAATGGAGCCACCACCATGCTTTACTGTCTGCTTGATGTGATGTGGCTGGACTGCATTTGGGTCTTTAACCCAATACCAGGCCCGACCATCTGACTGAAATCGATTGATTTTGGTTTCATCAGACCAAATAACCTGCAATCGTTTTGAAATTTTATGAAAAAAGGTCTTTTATAATCCATTTATAAAGACGTACCTGATCCCAATCTTCAACTGTCCAGCTTTGGTGAGCCGCAACAAAATCCCGCCTCAACCGCACATGTCTTTTTGTCAGCATTGGCTTGGTTTTCTTCTCCGCTGCCTTTAGCCCCAGTTTTGACAGGCTGCGCCTGGCTGTCCACTGACTGGCATCAATATCCAGCATCTTTAGTGCTTCTTTGGGAGTGACCGCCTTGCTGCTTGTTACCAAATTTGCCAGATGGCGGGCATCGCGGTCGCTTATCTTCCTTGGCCGGCCTCCTTTGTTACTGGGAACAGCGTCTGGTACATTTTTCCGCAGCCTTTGCACAGCCATGTGGCTCACTTCGAATTTTTTAGCTATTTTTCTTATAGACTCGCCCTTCTTCAGCAAATCAATTATTTGGCGTTGTACTTCCCGATTTAACATTTTGTCTTATTCACGGTCACGTTTATAATAATTAAAAATCCACCAAATATATAATTACGAGAAAAATAACGGAAAATTTGAAAATTAAGAGTGAGTGCAAAACTGTAACATTTGTCTTTATTTGCATTATTGCTTGCTACTAGTGTTGTTGTTGTTGCATTGACACCAAACCGGTTTGAGAGAGAGAGTACATACATGCCAATAAAGTTATGCAAAAAACATATTTGATTTGTTAAAACATGTCTAAAAAAAATGTGTTGAAATAGAAAGTATTACATTTTGTTACAGTTTTGCTCTTCAGTGTATATATATATATAATATATAATATACATACATACCCGAAACAGTGCAGTATAACACCAGTTGTTCTGTCGACGGCGATTATTGCTTTATATTTTTAATAAATCGTTTTAATCAAATATACACACCCACACGTATATAAAAACAAAGCAACCAATTCCACCTAACAATTTGTTGGTATCAATATCAACGGTTAACCCAACTAGTACTCCCAAACTAAAATTACCCAGTAGGAAATCGAAAAGCGACCCAGTAGGAAAAAATTGAAAACCCCCTGTAGGAAAAATTTGAAACGTATTCTCAGTTGCCTTTAGCGCATAAAAGAGGCATCTATCACGAATATTTGTTAAAATTTTGTAAAACATAAAAGTACGAAAATTCATTTGAGCTTTACCTTCAAAATAATAATCGAACTCACTCCCTTCATTACGCTCGGTTGTAAATCTCACTCTTTTAAATAAAATGGAAGACTTTAAGATAACAACTTCTGATTTGATTGAATTCGTGGATGATCATTTCCAGACCCTACCTGAAGACGAGTCAGTATACACTTTAGAAACCAAAAGAGTTGAACTCGATTCTCTTTATAATAAATTGAAGAAAGCATATGATGTTTTTCATCATCAGATTCATATAAAAAATGCTATCAAATGTATCTAAACTGTTTAGCTTCAATAAATAAGGATGTGGACATTCTAAAGAAACCGAAACATACCCAAGGAATTAAAGAGAGACCTTCAAGGGTCCCTATAATGGATTTCGCACCCACAGTTCATCTACTCCGATGCGACACGGACATCTTTTATGGAGATTATGTGACATGGCCTGCATTTAGAGACATGTTCACAGCCCTTTATATCCATAATCCAAGGATAAGCAATGTGGAAAAGCTCTTCCACTTGAACCAAAATACCCGGGGCGAAGCACGAGAAGCAATTAGAGGCGCACCCTTATCGAATGATGGTTTCATACAAGCATGGAAAAATTTAACCGACCAATATGAAAACAAACGAATACAGGTGAATACCCAACTAAAAACTCTTTTTAATCTGCCACAAATAACACAAGAAACTGGCAACTCCATTAAAACCCTACAAAGAACGATAAACAGTTCTTTAACAAATTTGACAAACCTAGGGATAGACACATTAAGCTGGGACTCGGCTCTAATATACCTTTGTAGTTCAAAACTACCTAAGAAAACCCTAGAATCACTTGAATACACCCTCGAAGATAACTCCACAATACCCTCATGGCAAACTTTTGATAGTTTTTTGACCCATAAATATAAAACTTTGGAATCAGTAGGGAATTTCAAAGCTTCAGTTTCAAAAAGTCACCCAGCCCAACCCACCATAACAAAAAAACGCTATGAAAAACGATACAACACTTTTCACGTCAACGTATCTAATAACTCCATCCCGGAACAGTCAAAACCAAAAAAATATTCCGAACCTAATTTCTCAAAAAAAACCATTCGAAATAGACAGTTGCCAAATATGCAAAAAACAACATTCCATTCGAGAATGCCATAAATTCCTAGCCATGAGTGTCGAAACCCGTATATCTCTAATCAAAAAGTACGGATATTGTTATAACTGTTTGGCAATGTCGCATAGGTTCAGAGACTGCAAAAGCAAATACTATTGTAGAAAATGTAATAAAAAACATAATACCCTACTCCATAGAGACTCATTAAGTCGAACCCAATCCCCCCGGAGGGGTCAAGAGTCTCAAGTTCAACTCCTGATACCAACACAGATACCTCCACACCCACGCAAACCCCAAAAATAAATCCGCAAACCTAAACCAACATCATGCAGTCCACTTTATCGACAACCCAAGACCCATTCAACCCAAATAGGAAGCAGATTTTATTAGGAACTGCCATGGTTCAGATAGAACATAATGGCCAAAGATTCACTGCAAGAGCACTCATCGATTCGGGATCCGAAGCTACGTTTATATCCAAAAAACTACAGCAGAATCTCGATATACCCACACACTCCATGTGAGCCCAAGTAACTGGGTTAAATAAATCAGTTTCAGCAACACCAACAAAAATGTGCGGAATTGCCCTATACTCACCGTTGAATACACAGTTTAGAATATCGACACAAGCATTTATTCTAAAGAGCCTCACGGATAATTTACCCTCATACCCACTTGACCCTAAGTAAAGCTCGGTTTCACATTAGCAGATCGCCAATTCCACAAACCCAGAACCGTGGACATATTGATTGGGAGTGATCTGTACCCAAAACTTATTCTAGGAGGAGTTAAACGGAGACAGAGTTTGGGTGAATTTCGACTGACCCTGTACCCAGATTGTCTCAGTCACCAAACTTGGTCTCTTTTTAGAATAAAATGAGCCCGGATAACCTAATATACTTACTCGTTTTTGGGAGATAGAGGAAGTTCCCAGAAAGCCCCTAGCCTCCCCATCAGACGTACTTTGCGAAGAAAGATATCAAAAAACTACACGTCGAAACCCCAACGGACGCTATGTAGTAACTCTACCCTTTAAGAACCCCGAAAACGTCGAAATTGGAGAGTCAAGACACATAGCGCTAGCTCAATACCTCAGAAATGAAAGGTCTTTACTTAAAAGGGCCGAAGTTAAGGTGGAATATGATAAAGCAATTACCGAATACCTGGAACTTGGCCACATGAAGAAAGTTGAATATAAGCCCGCGGATAAAACCACCTCATACTATTTACCACATCACGCGGTTATTAAACCCGACCGCATAGCAACAAAATTACGAGTGGTATTTAATGCATCAAGCCCAACATCTAATCGAAAGAGCCTCAATGACACTTTATATGTTGGACCCACTCTGGAAATGGACTTAGTCCTTCTAATTTTAAAATGGAGACTCTTTCGATTTGTTTTTAACGCGGATATTCAAAAAATGTATCGACAGATACTTGTCGACCCGCAGCACACCCTCTCTTCTCTAACTCTTCAGAAAATCTGTCGAATACCCAATAGAAGACTTTGAACTCCAAACAGTTACGTTCGGTATAAATTGCGCGCCATATTTAGCTATTCGAAGCCTATTAAAGCTAGCCGATGACGTCCATGATACACACCCTATAGCATCGAATATTCTTCGCAACGAAATGTACGTAGACGATGTCTTAACAGGAACCCATGACCTATCAACTGCTAAAAGAGCAAAAGATGAACTAACTTCTGCTTTGGAATCCGCTGCATTGGCTTTACGCAAATGGACCTCAAATGACCCAGAAATATTACCAGAACTTCCTCAGGAACATAAATTAAACATGGAATTATTGAATTTGCCCGAGTTCGACAATACCAAAACCCTAGGTATACGATGGAACTCAAAAAAGATTCATTTTTCTTTCTCGCCAACCCAATCGAGCATAAACCGAAACGCGAGGTTTTATCAGCTATTGCCAAATTATTTGACCCCGCCGGTTGGCTCAGTCCTGTAATAATAGCGGCAAAAATTATTATGCAGCAAGTATGGCTTGATAAAACCGACTGGGATGAAAGTCTTAAGACACTCGCGCTTCATCGATGGCTTATTTTCGTAAAAGACCACGAAACGGCAAACAATATTCAAATACCCAGATGGACCCATTTCTCAACATTAGCAACCCTTTATATTCGAGTCACCATCGAAAAAGAAGTATGGATCACCCTCTTAGTATCGAAAACGAGAGTTGCCCCAATTAAAAGCATATCGTTGCCAAGGTTAGAACTCTGTGGACCCGTTCTATTAGCTAATCTTGTTGACTCTACCCTATCCCAATTAAGCTTAAAGCAATATCAAAGCTATTTTTGGACGGACTCAATTATATTTTTATCGTGGTTAAACAAACCACCATGTTCTTGGAGTACATTCGTGTCTCACCGAGTTACCGCGGTCATGGAAAAGGTTGGAGTCAACAACTGGCGCCATGTCGAAAGCCATGAAACAAAAAGAGAACGAGGAGTCGAAGCACATCCCTTCACCACCCCTAGAGGACCACCCTCATTACTGGCCAAGCAGACCCTTGCACCCACGGCACTCATCCGCATCAAACAAGCAGAAAAATGGCATAAAGTCAGGGCCCTCATCAACCCGAACTAAAAAATAACCACCATCGGCTCTGACTTAATAAAAAAGCTGAGACTGCCGATAACATACCTAAACGAACATCGGATTTGCCATCTCGAAATCGGATCACTAATTGATGATCAATTGCGGCTTGAAACACATGCTTTGATATCAAAGGATTTACCCACAAGACCCTATGAGCAGGACATAAGCGACGAGATTCGAAAAAGTTTCGATCACTTAGTCCTTGCTGACCCATTATTCACGAAGGCAAGCAACGTAATGCTCGAACTAGGAGCCGAGTTATACCCAAAAATTATAAAATCCGGCATATTTCATCCCGACAATGGCACAGTGGTCGCCCAAAACACCACATTAGGATGGATCTTAACCGGAATTTTAAACTAGACCCTAAATACTGCAAGGCGGCCGGGATGTTTATTCCAAACAAACACATCCCTGCATTGTTCTCTTAAATTCCGAAAGGCGAAAGAAGGGCAATGCAGGAATGAATAACAGCACCAACATCGGCATAAAAGTTTAGTTTTATAACTAACAGCACACAGAGCGCAAGGAAGATCGAAGGGAACCCAAATCCAGCTATACCGTCAATTAAATAGGAACATCACACCACAGGTTATTATATCTATATATTATTACAAATTTATTATACACATTTATACACATGTATATATTATATACCCAACTATAAAAAGAATAAATTATAACGAATTGAAATTAACCCTATTTTTAATTTCTACGGAATCGGCCACATATCGTCGACATACCCCGACAGCGGTCTTCGCCTTTTCCATTACTTATTTTTAGTAGGTAAAACACGTTCCGCGTAGTGTTTTTTTGATACGAACAAAAAGAAAAAAATTGCAGGGAGAATATCAGTTCATGTCCAAAAGTTTACGGATAATGATGGCACTGTGCGTTAGTACGTTATCATGGTGCAAAATCAACGAGTTGTTTTCCTACAAATGCTAAATATTATAATGGTCCTTACCAACTGTCCGACCTTCTGGCAGTGGCTGTGGTGTACAATACCACTGTCATCCATAAAAACCGTGAGTACCGATTTCTTTTTTGACTGAAAACGACGTAGTTTTCTTGGACTTGGTTCATTCGGAGAGTGGAGAGCTACTCACTCGCCAGATGTTTGGGTTACGTGTGGTACCCATAAACCCACGTCTTGTCACCAGCGTTGATGCGTTTGATAAATGTTGGGTCAGATTCAGCCTTGGAAATCATGTCTTTGGCGATATCAACGGAGACCTTTGGGACCAACTTTGCAGCAACACGGCGCAAACCTAAATCACTAACTACAATGTCCTGAACGGATCCATAAGCAATGTTCAATTTTTTTTCCAGTTCTCTGATGGTTAATGTGATAAACTTTTCTTTCACTTTATTGATATTTTCATCAGTTTTCGATGTCGGCTGCCCTCTGCAACGTTCGAGGTCTTGGATGGACTCATGATCTCTTCTGTAAAAATTAAAAACACGTGCAAGATGGCGTAACTTTTATAGTTATATTGCAATGGGTCGTAATACTGTTGCAAAATTATGGCACGCGTTAAGCATGCTAAGGTAAGCATGACGGAGCGGGAGTTAACGAAATCAAAACAGCCTTTTGTTTGCGTATACGGGACACATATAAAATCACAAACATTGTGATTAGAATGTCCACGGTGCCTTGTAGCTTATTAGAGCAGTATATTTTCCATTCACTAATCTGTACTTGGTTATTACCAAATTCAAACAAAACTTGAACACGGTAGGTCTAAACTAAAAAGTCAGCGGCTAACCGTTCCGTTATACCAAAATTTTAAATGCTGCTAATTAGGAGTATCCTTTTCGTAATACTAGTTGTGTATTTTGTTATTTTTATGTAAAATTTAGAAAGCCTACGTTATTTTTATAAAATTAGTTCCGCGTATGTAAAATGATTTGAAGGAGTGTTAGTATGCTTACACCCCCTAAACAGCCAAAAATGTCACGTGCATTCGCAGCAAAGTACTAGAAGACGTCGAGGACGTTCATAAATAAATGGGTGTAACGGTACACCGAAATTAAAAACGTTGAGATTTCCCCAGACGCGGCTAAAAAAGAAAAATACCTCTTCAAAGTAAGATCAGAAAATCATTGATTTCTTTGAGACAAAACCGAACTTATCGTCGCATGAAATGGAAGCAGTTTAAGGGGGAAATGGTGTTAATGTATCCAAAGACACGAATCGCGGACGTTTACTTACAGAAGACTTCAAATTCCAGGGCACATTGAAAAAACCGCTGCTCTCAATGTCACACTTTGGAAAAGAGACAGGCATGGGCTAAAACAAATTCAGAACGAAATTGGGTAAACGTAGAATTCATCGATGAATCTTTATTTTCAGCGAAACGGTTCATACGTTGGGCCTGGTGTACTGCTGATAATCGACAACGTCAACGAACTGTAAAGCGGGAAGTTAAGGTCCATGTTTAGAGGTGCTTTTCCGAAAAGGGATTTGGCCGCCAATTTCAATGCGGTTTTGATGAATAAAATTTACCAGAAAGCATTATTACTCGTACTGCCAGATGCGAAGATGTTTGGAGAATTATTCAAACTTTGGTTTTATCAGAAGCATCGAGGCCCAAGGTGTGCAGAGTGAACACAGCAAAATGGGATTGAAATGTTTGATTGGTCTTCAACGAAAGTACATGAGTGCAAAACCAGTAACAATTTGCAAATTTTACGAATAGCTAACAAAATTAGCATAAAAATTTAAAAAAATTTCAGTTGAGCTACCTCGTATTAAATTAAAAAACAAATAAAGCAAATAAATTGCAATATAACAAGCAGAGAACGTTAATGTATAGAGAAGTCTCACGAGCTACGACTAGTGCGAATTGTCAAAAATGAAGTCTGACCGCGAAGACTTTTTCACCTCGCCCAGCTCGACAGCGTGGTAGTTTTTAGCAGAGCTGATTACAGTGAATTCTCTCTTTACTATCATCAGAGAATGTTAATGCAATGAGGCAAATGTTACTGTGAGCTTTTTTTAGTACAATTGAGATTTGAAAGATTTGTAATAAGGTAATTTAGCACACCGAGTTTATAGACACCTCACTGACTTTTGCCCACACAAAAATTAGAAACACCACATATCTTTCACCTCAACACACAACACATTTCTCACCTCGACATTAAACCAATTAAATTTTTACTATTTTCGTATTTTTGAAATAATAAGCGAATACGTAAAATTTATTACATAATTTTTTTTTTCAATTACATTAAAACAAAAACGATTTAAAAAAAAAAATTTATAAAAAAAAGTTTGCGCCGGGAATTGAACTCGAGTCTAACATGTGGCGAGGAAAAATAGGCGGTGCGTTTATTTCTTCGAATGCTTATTTTTTGACCATTTTGTTACTTTTGAAATGATAAGCGGATTCATAAAATGTATTACAAATTTTTTTACGATTACATTAAAAAAAAAACGATTTAAAAAAAAAAAATTTATAAAAAAAAGTTTGCGCCGGGAATTGAACTCGAGTCTAACATGTGGCGAGGAAAAATAGGCGGTGCGTTTATTTCTTCGACTGTTTATTTTTTGACCATTTTGTTACTTTTGAAATGATAAGCGGATACATAAAATGTATTACAAATTTTTTTACGATTACATTAAAAAAAAAAAATTTAAAAACGAAAAAAAAAATTTGTGCCGAGAATTGATGGCGAGTCACGTGGGGAGGATAAATACGCAGAGCGTTTATTTCTGCGCCTGTGAACAAAAGGTTTTGTGCATGCGCGCGACGCGAATAAATTTTAATAAAGTTCTGAAAGTAATTCATGAAGTTTTTCATTACACACATATGTACATAAATGAACGTATACTTTATATGTAAATAAATGATGGTATATGAAATATACATAAGTACATAATATGTATGTACATGTCAATAGGAGGTATTTGCATTCAGAAAAAAAGAACGGTTTAAGATAAATCAACACTTATTTTATATTGTATATCAATTTATAGTTTATGTATTCGACAGCATTTACATACATATGTATGTATGTACATTTGTTGAAAAACAATAATGCACAAGCGCAAGAACATCATATCACATATGCAAGTATGCCCAAATAACCTTGACTTATGTAAGTTTTTAATTCGAAAGTCGAATTTTGTTTTTTAAAAAAGGTCGGAGCTAATGCACCGCTTTATTGGACTCCAGATTAAGACTAAAAGTTTATTTTCACAATTCTATTAATTATAATAAGTTTTACAATATTAATGCAAGTATTGCATTTTTATTCTTTGGATAAATTTACAATCTTAATGCAAGTATTGCATTTTTTATTCTTTGGAAAAATTTACAATCTTAGTGCAAGTATTGCATTTTTTATTCTTTGGAAAGAATTGCCCAATTAGTGCCTGCAGGTCATTGTTCTGTTATTTGCATTTCCGGCACGCTTTAGAAATAAATTGCTTACCTAATGTCTACGACTTGTTTGTGTTATCAAATTAACAATTAAGTAAAAGTAGCAAAAGCAAAGGAAAAAGAGAAAATAAATGTAGCGCGTGTTAACTCCTCCGCATTTAAAAACGAACGTCCTCGTGCGTCTGAGTAGGATAATCTTCAGGATGTGGTTCGGGTTGTTGGAAATTTTTAATGGGGCCCTTTTGAAAAATTCGGAGACGTGTTTGGCCCCTCGCTTTGGGCCTTTCGTTGAAGTTAGTTTTAGTACCCCGATTGCCATTAGAGTTAAAGTTATACCAGATATCCCAAAATTAACTATTGATGTTGTTAACCCTTTATTTTTTAAAGTCTCGATATAGTTTATGTTTTTTAGGTGAAGTTCTTTCATCATTTCCAGGCTTAGCAATTCTTCTTCGGCCGTAAGTGTTGCATTTGGTTGTAGAACTGCAGGAAGGGGTTTTCCGCTGGAGATTTCTTTAGACAGAAATGTTTGGTTGTTTATTATAATGGTGGAGTTATGGTACTGGATTGCGAATGATCCAGTTAAGTTAATCTTCTCCTTGTCGATGTGAACGGTGTCGTTAAATCGATTTAAAAGTATTATTCCTGGGAGGACTTCTAGGACAGTGGTTGGTTGTTAATCGTAATGCAGCTAGGCGATCGGCTTTTGAGTAGATGAGGAATGCATGTGGAGTTACTGATGTCTACAATATTTTCCTTTGTACAAATTTTAATTTCATTATGTTCTTTACAGTTGCTTTTCTTTCCAAAGATTTTATTTTGACATCTTATAATTTTTTCAAATGGTATTTTATATAATCTATTACCTTTCTTTATTGCTTTTATTAATAGGGATTCACATAAATTGTTGTCAGTTATTGGGATTTCAATTAAGTACACAATCTTAGAATTACTAGAGGCTATCTTAACGTTACTGAATTCAAATGCCTCTTCTATATTAGTGAAGGGAATATTATTTTTCTCAATAATTTCTTTTATTAGTTTCATTTCAACGTTAGAAAATATATATGAATTTACAATGCCAACTTTGGCCCAATGTATTGCATAATTGATATTTATGATTTCATCTTTTATTAATTGTAGCTTAAATTTAATGTTCACGGCCATATCATGCTGAACATCTTCCTTATCTTTTAATATTTTAAATATTTTATTTGACACTTCCGTTATATTATTTATTCTTCCGCTCATTGCTCTATTTATTATTAATTGGTTATTGTTATTTTCAAGTAAATTGTTTATATGATTTTCTAACATAACGAGATCTTCGTGATCCGGGCTCCCTGTGAGCCATTTCCAGGCGGTACCAATTGCGTTTATGGATCTCTTGTTTACCTTTGGCTTTAATCTACTTAGGAAACTTTGTATTTCGGACATTTCATGGAGCAAGAAGGGGAGTAAGGAATTGTTGGGAGTTATTTTGTGTTTTATCGTGGAGTTGAGTTCGTTCAAAGTCCTTTGGTATTCGTCCGTGTCTATTGTATGTATAATTTTGTAGGTGCCATTTTGGATTTTGGTCCATCCTGTATTAAAGGTTGCAAGTTGTGAATTTGTATAATCGAGGATACGGAACTCGCCTGTGGCGAGTGGTATTATTAATCTGAAAGCAATAGATGCGTTAAGTTCTAATATTACTCTTGTGTGCGGTTCGGTCTTTTTCTGTTATAACTACACTAGATTTGTCTTCCTTTACTATTTCCTTTTTGTATCTGTTAGTAAGTTTTGAGCCTAGTCTTTTATTTATTCGCACGTAAATAATGTCACCTGGCAAATATGTTTTCATTGGGGTCCTCTTCCGATTGTGCACTTCTAAGTCTTTTGCTTGTTTTTTCCTAAGTGCTTCGATATTTTCCTGCCGGGCCTTCTCGTACTGGTCAGGATTTGTAGAGACCCTGCGTCCAAAAAATATTTCTATCGGTTTCTTCCCTGTTGTCGAGTGGACTGTGCAATTGTACTCGTATACCGATCTGTCCAAAATTTCTAGGAATGTTCTATGGATTCGTTCCGCCTTTAGGCAGCGCGCAATTTCTGAGAGGGTTGAGTGGAATCGTTCCACCTGCCCGTTTACTGTGCTTGTGTAAGGAGGTGTCTTGTAGATTTCTATTCCAAGTTGATCCTCCAACATAAAACATAAGGAGGCTGAGTTTAATGCTTTTTCGTTGTCTACTACTATCATTTTTGGTACGCCGAATGCAAAAATTATCTGTCTCAGAGGTTCCCTAATATCTTCCGAAGCTCTGCTTTTTATTACTCTAGCTTGGGCATATTTGGAAAATTTGTCGACTGCAGTAAGAACTAGATTTTTCTCTGTGTTATAAATGTCAATATGCACTATTTCACCGGGATATTTCGGAATGGGAGTTTCAAGCAGCTGTGGCTTATTTGGATGCCGGTCATATTTATTCTCCTTGCAAATTTTGCATTGTCTGACTAGAATTTCTATTTTAGCATTCATTTTTGGAAAGTAAAATTTTTGTAATAGTTGGATTTTATTTTCCTGTGCATTCCTATGGGCGCGTCTGTGTTCTTCTAGCATTTCTATTTCCTGTCTGGCTTCGTCTGTAAGGTCCTCGACATTGGTTTGGGTAAAACGTATTCTGAATTTAGAAAAATGAAGGGGGTATAATCGTTGGATTCTTCCCATGATTGGCTCTGAGGTAAAAAGTCCGTTTATTACTGAGGGATTTAAATAACGTTTAAGAATTGAAATTAGATTTCGTTCATCGTAATCTTGTTGATTAAAAATGTGTCTATGGTATGTGGGGAAGGGTATTTTGAATTGGTAACTATTTTCGTCGCCATTTAGGAGCCAAATTTGGTTCTTGAAAGCATTTATAGGTCCTTCTACTGCTGGGATAAGATTGTGCGCCGAACTTTCGTCACTATGTTGCGTTCCTGTCAATTAATTGATTTGTGATACTTGTGGCGGTCTTGAGAGTGCGTCGGCCACAATATTGGTTTTTCCTGGTTTATAGATTAGCTCGTAGTCATACTCTTCTAATCTAGCCTTCCACCTTTTCATCTTACTGTTGTGGTTTCTGTTGCTTAGGGCGAAAGTCAGTGGCTGATGATCCGTAACGATTTTAACCTTCGCGGAACCGTAAAGGTAGTTTCTCAAGGAATTCAGCGCCCACACTATCGCTAGCATTTCTCTTTCGTTTGCTGCGTAATGCTCTTCGGCTTTAGAAAGAGTTCTAGAGATGAAAGTTATTGGCTTGTCGTTTTGCGATAGTACGGCTCCAATTGCGTAATTGGAGGCATCTGTTGTTAGCACAAATTCTTTAGAGTAGTCGGGGTATGCAAGCATTATGTCTTTACCAATGAGTGATCGTTTAAGTTTCTCGAAGGAATCTAAGGCGTCTTTGTTCAAGGTTACCATGACTTTCTTTGATTGATTCTTGGACGCTCGTCCGCCTTCCCCCCTTAAGAGGACTGTAAGGGGTTTCGCGAGCTTCGCGTAGTCTTTGATGAAGCGGCGATAATACCCTGAAAGTCCTAAAAAGGATCGGAGTTCTTTTAGAGTTTTAGGTATTGGAAACTTTGCTATTGCGTCGGTTTTTTGTGGATTTGTTTTGAGGCCTTTTTCGGATATTATAAATCCTAAAAATTCCACTTCTGTTTTTAGGAATTGACATTTGTCAAGTTGTACTTTTAGATTTGCTTTTCTAACGTATCGAAGATTTGTTGGATGTCATTAAAGTGGGTTTCCTGATCTTTACTAAATATTATGATGTCGTCGATGTACACGTAACATCTCTTTCCTATATGGTTCCTTAAGATGTCGTCAAGAGCTCTTTGAAAAATTGAAGGAGCGTTCTTGAGACCGAAAGGTAGCCGGGTAAATTCGTATTTACCGTGGTTCAATTTTCGATAGTCAATTACCATGCGAAATTTCTTCTCTCCTGAAGTGTCTGGTTTTTTGGTACTATCCATACAGGTGAATTGTATGGAGACCTTGAAGGTCTTATTATACCATTTTGTAGCAAGTCTTTGATTTGTTTCTCTACTTCCACTTTCAGTGACATAGGGTACGGATAAAATTTGGTGTATATTGGTGTGTCCGTGGACGTCCTTATGCTTCCTTGTACTTTCGTAGTGTATGTCAGTCTTTCTTCAGGTTCGGTAAAAAGTTTGGGAAAATTCTTCGCAATTGCGTTAAGTGTGGTCTTCTGTCTGTCATTTAGGTGGTCGGTCTGTATGTCTATTGCGTTAATCGATTGTATGGTTTGCTGTTTTATTTTAATCCTGACTCTATCTTGTATTGTCATATAATTGTATTTTGTGTGGATTACCGCCGAAAGTTGCTTGAGGCTGTCATTGCCTAAGATGCCGTGGAATGACTTTAAGGAGGGTAACAAAAAAAATTTTATTTTTAGATCGGGTATTCCGAATAGACTAACGTTGGTGTGGTGCGTAATTTTTATTTTTCCAGCTATAGTGTTAGCAAAAAAGGGTTGGTCATTTGGGAGTGAATTGGGTACAATAGAGGGTTGCATATAATTCTTGTTTGAGCCCGTATCGATCAATATTTTTAAAATTCCTCCTTCCTTCGTTTTACATTCAAAATATGGAAGTGAGGAGTTTGCTAATCTAAAAAATGGATGTCCGAAAAATCCTCTGCAGCATTGTCGTCTGTACCGTACTGTTCGAGAGTTTCTTGCACGCTGTAATTGTCTTGTCTAATTTCGTCGTGTTGGTTTGCATATTCCAAATCTTGTCGGTATGCAACACTGTTGCATTGTTCCGCTTCTATGTTAAAGTTTCGTTGTCTTTTTTCCATATCTTGCTGGGGAGGTGGTGGTCTTTTCCCGTGAAATGCTAGGTTTTGTGGTGGCCTGTTAATGTAATTGACCCTTTTCGTCTGCATGCTCTGGTCGATGTCCATTGGTTCAGGTCTTGGCATAGGCTTTGGTGCAAAAGGTCTAGGTGGTGGCAGGTGTCGAGGTTGAGAATTGAAGTTTTGTTGTTGTGGGAAAAAAATCTGGGGTCTTTGCCAGTGCCCTTGTTGTTGAGGTGGGATATATGAGGGTGGGAGTGTTTGTCTCTGCATTGGTTGATTCCAATGGGCAAGGTGTGGGTAAAACGGTTCCGGTGCGGCGTGGGGCTGTGGGGGGAAATTCCTTCGTAGATTTACAGGTGGTTTCCTACTGACGATATTTGCTCGGTAGGTTTGATTCTCCAATTTGAGGCATAATTGCAGAGCCTCTGGAAGGTCTGTTGGTTCTCTTATCCCTAGGAGTCTCGGAAGGTCACCATTGAGACCTCTAACGAAGGTATCCAACGCTTTGTTTCTATACGTGTCTACAAGAAGTTTCCGGGGTTCTGATCCGGCTTCTAAACAAGAAATTTTGTTCAGGATCAGAGAATGGTTTGAATAAACCTTCTGATAATATTCGTGTATGGTTAGATTTCCCTGAGTCAGTGAGGCCATTTGGTACTCTAAAGTACCTAGGTCTCGTTTGTCGCCGTAATGCGTTGTGAGACAACGTGAAATCGCGGTCCAATTTAAGGGTGTGCTGTAGGATTCCAGCACAATGTCTGCTTGGCCTGTAATTTTGTTTCGTATGGTGTTTAAGATACCAAAGTATTTATGTGAGCCTCGCATTGGCTCGTACAGTTGTAGAACTCTATCGACACTTTTCTTCCAGGATCCGAATTCACCTGGGTCCCCTGCAAATTCTCGCAAAGAACGCACAACATCAGGAATTTTGTCGAGTTCACTGATTCCTTGGGGTCCTATGTTAACAGGTTCGTCTACCTCTATAACGTTCCTAACTGCTAACCTGTCGTCTAATATTCTATTGACCACTTCTGTTATTTGCCTAACTATGCCCCTATTTTCTTCGTTTTGGAGATTTGCACCCGGAGGGATTTGACCTAGAACCGGTGGTCTTATCAGATTGCTTGGATTACTCATCTTCGCAATTGGACACGATTATTTACGCCTTATAATTTAAATAACGGAAATGTCAAAATTAACTTGTATTTAGGTTTTGTCTTGATCCAGAATTGGATTTCTTTATCTTATTCCTAACTTTCAAATTATTTTTATTACACTTTATTTTTGTCGATTAAATATTTTCTATAGTTCTTGGTTTGAACCTTACAAATTAGAACACGCTTTTCGTACCTATGCGAAAAATTAGTTAAAATATATTGGAATACACAATGGATCACTTCTTATTTAATATCTCTAGTTATTAATTTTATTATTTTGTAAATTTAAAAAGGTTTAATTTCACTTAATGTAATAACTCACTTCTTATTTAATATCTCTAGTTATTAATTTTATTATTTTGTAAATTTAAAAAGGTTTAATTTCACTTAATGTATTTAGTTAAATACGCTGACTTACAGTAGGAGTAGCATTGAACTACTCTTCCCCCGCTGGCTGCACGGATGAATTCCTTTTTGGTCGGCTAGACCTACTGCGGCTCCTGCTGCAACACTTCGATGCGAGGTGGTCTCCGGACGGACACTAGAGAGCCTGAGTCTTCTGGGGATCCTGTATGACCAGTCGGAAAGTAGGATTGGTGCCGTTGGGAAGTCAACTTTAATTTCTTCCTTTCACAGACACTTTTAAACACTTTACACTTTTTCACGACTGGTCCCTGCTCGGGCGCCAGTTTTTAATTCGAAAGTCGAATTTTGTTTTTTAAAAAAGGTCGGAGCTAATGCACCGCTTTATTGGACTCCAGATTAAGACTAAAAGTTTATTTTCACAATTCTATTAATTATAATAAGTTTTACAATATTAATGCAAGTATTACATTTTTATTCTTTGGATAAATTTACAATCTTAATGCAAGTATTGCATTTTTTATTCTTTGGAAAAATTTACAATCTTAGTGCAAGTATTGCATTTTTTATTCTTTGGAAAGAGTTGCCCAATTAGTGCCTGCAGGTCATTGTTCTGTTATTTGCATTTCCGGCACGCTTTAGAAATAAATTGCTTACCTAATGTCTACGACTTGTTTGTGTTATCAAATTAACAATTAAGTAAAAGTAGCAAAAGCAAAGGAAAAAGAGAAAATAAATGTAGCGCGTGTTAACTTGTATGTACACATGTCATACCACATCACATTCTTACAAGAAATCAAATACACATACGCACTAGTGAACGAGTTTCTTCCTAACAAGTGCAAAAACAATTCTGCTCTATGTATGCATATATACCGACTTTATGTCCTAGCATATATACATACATACATATATACCTACTTGCCTTCTAAACTTCCTTCAAAATAATTGTATTCATATGTTACTACATCCATGCACGTTCATACATTCATGCATATATGCGCGAGCACAGCGCTCCCTTCTTGCTTCCGTGTACTTTTGTCTTTCACCAGTCATATGCATTGCCTTTACTTACAAAAACACAATACTTTAATAGACGCAAAAGCAACAGCAAGCGCAACGCGATGGCCGCTTTGCCACCACACATTCTAAAATGTTCTAGAAAACAACAAAAACACATACCTCACATGCGCATGTCGCCTGAAGCTAAAATCTAAGCCTTGCGACTACAAAAACAAAATACATTCGTAGACGCAGTCGCAGCGGCCACGATTCTATCAGCGACGGCGCTGAACAATTTAGAACAAAAACAAAAAGTTCATTCATAAGTTCGAGCTCATATTTCAATTTCATTCATAAAACGAGCCGCCCATATGCCAATTTTCGCGACCATTCGAAAATAGTCAATATTGGAATATTTCGCGTGGAATTATTTGCCAATATTTGATAAATCTTAAATTTTTGTCATGTCGAGTGGCCGCGGCTCCGTATGTATGTATGCACCCTTATATGTATGTAAATATGTCTTCTAACTGTGCGACAGTCGCGAGTTAATGCGACTTCCAGCGAATCACACATTGCTGTCCGCAAAGCCGCATATATGTACCTTATGATCAGAAAGTACCGGGAATGTTTAAATTAAACAAAACAGAGTTAAATTTAAGGCAAATTTATATTATCTCCTTTAATATATGACCCTCCTCATCATGTTGGTCTCCTTGCCGCGGGGATGAGGCTTAAGTGGTGATTTAACCCTCATATCATGAAGGCTAACTCACCACGAACTAAGAGGGAAGCTCCATATGGGGATTGGATTGCCAGTTCGGCACTGAATGGCTAGCCAATCCCTATGAGGAGATCACCGCACCGACGTTCCCCCATCGTCCCTAACCCTGGTATCCCATCTTATCCTTTCCCTACTCCCCCCTAATCCAGGGTGTTATGCGTTACCGTGCCCACTGGATGGTTTGCAGCCAGGGGTATCCGGCTGTATTCTAACGGCGCCCTCCTGATACCGGGTCACCTCAGGAGGTAGAATGACCTTGCCATGGCAGAGGGGACTGCCATGGTCGACGTTTCCCCTTCCCCCCCCCTAAAAAGCTTAGTCCGCCACGCTTGCCACGTCGAGCAGCGCGGACGATAATGAATATGAAAAATGTACAAAAAAACCGTAGCCTCGGATAAAGGCACACACAAAACGAGACCCAACCCTACAGGAAGGTCAGGTCTTTCGTCAGGAAAGACCACGCATACGAGCGGTGCCAAGCCTGTGGCTAAGCCAGGGCCTGGCTCCCACTCCGTCCCTTCAGGGATCGCCTCCACGGCAGCGAGGCCTATTACTGGTAGCCATCCCAACCCTGTCTCAAGGCAAGTTGGTGATGACATCCCATCTACATCTGGGGCCAGGAGTAGACCCCCCCTCGCAACAAAACCTTCGGGAAGCAAGGACGGCCCTGTCCCAAGACAAGCCGAGCTTGCTGTCTCCGTCACTCCAGGCGACACGGGAACTCCAGAAGGAGCGACACCCAAATCAACGTCGGTGGCACCAGACCACATGGCTCAGCCAATGGTTTCTGGAGCTCGCCCTTCTGACACAATCGCTGCCCCGGGTAGTACCCACCCCCGGAAGCAAATTAGTGGTTCAGAAAGGTACTACCATACCAAACGTTCAGCCTTCAGGATCCTGGAGAGACTGAAGGACACTAAACTAGAGGATCTGACGGAGGAGCAGTCAGACTCCAAAGCGTGGGCTGAAGCCTTCATAGCCGAACACCGGGAGAAGGCTAAAATGGACTCTGCGCAAGGTAAGCGCAAAAGGTTGAGTGAGGGGACATCGGCAGAAGCCAAAAGATCCAAGGTGTCCGCCACTCAAACAACCAATGTTCTCAAAAAATCTTTTGCGGAAGTAGCGAAAGAAAGTCATATAAGGGCGGTGATTGATCGCAGTTCCCATGACGGTGCGATCACGCAAGCAAACTGGGATCTGATAAGCAGGAGTCTGTGGAAAGTCTACAGGGACATCCTGCAAGAAAATCCAGGACCCCCACCCAGCTGCTCAGACGCGGGTTGGTTCCAATCACGCGCCAAATTAACCAGGTGCGCTGATCAACGATCGGTCGATCTGTACACTCTGGCAATTAAACGCATAGGGGAGCCTTGGCCAGGGGCCCGCCTCGACGTGGTCATCCGTGAAGACATCCCCAATCGGCCAAGATCAAGAGCCTGGATACCACAGTTCCACACCGACCCAGAGGAAGTGTTGGAACTGCTCAAACTAGGCAACCCCGAGCTACCTACCAGCGATTGGAAAGTAGCAAAGATTGGCGAAGTGGATGGCAAGAGGAGACTAGCGGTGATCATCCTAAATGAGGAATCACTGGATCCACTCGCTAACCTGAAATGGAAGGTGAACTACGGCTTCCAATCACTGACACTCCATGTCTACAGACAGGATGTAGCCAGTAAAGGCAGCTCCGCAGTTAACTTGACGTCATCCGCGGAGGAGACGACGGTTGCGTTAGACAACCTAACGGACGACGAGGTGGCATCCAATTCCGGTATGGTAGGCGAACTCTTCCGAAGGGTTACCCTAGAGGATATGGGGGAATATTCCGATCTCTCAGACGCTCTGGAGGACGAGGAATATATTCCCACTTCCTCTGGCGAGGAGATCGCTGACCAAACCGTGGTTGGCTGTCATCTAACAACGCACACCAACGATGGTGGGGGTTGTACAGATCAACCTCCACCACAGTAAGGCGGCCTCAGCCGCACTCATCCTCCGTCTCGCTGAAAGAGAAGAGGAAATCGCTCTCATCCAAGAACCATGGGTCATAAAAGATCGGGTTTGCGGGTTGAGTAACAAAGATTTTAAACTGGTCTATGTCACCGACAAAGGTAAACCCAGGTCGTGTATACTACTAATCCTGGGCGCAGATGCAAATGCTCACCATCATGTCTGGGGTAGTACAGACACTAACGAACGCGGTGAGTACATTTTTGAATTCATCATGTGTAACTATCTTCATATTAGCAATATAGGCGACTCCCCTACCTTCGTAACAGCTACTAGAAGGGAAGTTCTGGACATTACGTGTGTCAATGAACGGGGGTCACAAATTATAAGAGACTGGAGAGTGTCTAAAGACAACTCCTTCTCAGACCACAGGTACTTAACGTATAGCATTGAATTACCAATTAAACTGTGTAAACCGGTCGTGAACCGCAAACGCACAAACTGGGGTATGTTCGAAAACATTGTAGCCAACAACCTTACGGGCATGACATACCAAATTAACTCCGAGCTACAACTCGACTCTACTGTTGATGAACTGACTTCAGCATTTCAACAGGCTGCGAAAGCAGCCTGCCCTCCGAGGACGAAAAGAGGCAAACCGAAACCTCTATGGTGGTCCACAGACATAGCAGACCTAAGAAGAGAATGCAGAACCAAGTATAACGAAGCGAGAAGAACTAACTCGTGGGATGGATACAAAGACTGTCAACGCAGATTTAAGTATGCCATTAGGGCAGCTAAAACGGCGTCTTGGAGAGATTTCTGTCAAAAGATAGATAGTACCTCTGAGACAAGCAGACTCAGGAAAGTTATATCAATGAGCCACAGCAACCCTAGTTACCTCATCAAAGAGGACGGCAATTGGACAACTAATAGTGAAGAAACACTAGAATTACTATTGCAGACACACTTCCCAGGTTGTCTATGCAATGAAGATGGTAGAACTCATCCTACAGTTCTCAATGGGGGTCCTCCAATAGATTTTATTACGGAGGACAACATAAAATCTGCCATTGGCAGTTTCAAACCTTATAAATCGCCGGGACCAGATGGAATCATCCCCGCCGACCTGCAACACACAATTAGTATGATTGCACCTAGACTCGTCTCAATTTTTGAGGCAGTAGTACGACTTAGTTATATCCCCAAGAAATGGGCGGAAGTAAAAGTGGTCTTCATTCCCAAAGCAGGAAAAACCACACATACGAGACCGAAGGACTACAGGCCGATCAGCCTATCATCCTTCCTGTTAAAAACTTTAGAGCGATTGCTAGATGGGCACATCAAGGGGAAGATTGGCAACAAGCTATCACCTTCCCAACATGCATACAGCAAAGGCAAATCAGTAGAGACGGCGCTTCACTCGCTGGTCGACACGATTGAGAAATCACTTCACTATAAGGAATACACCCTTGCGGTCTTTCTAGACATCGAGGGTGCTTTCAATAACATACACCCGGAAGCAATTACCAAATCGCTAACAGAAATGGGAGTAAACAGAGCGCTCGTCTCGCTCATAGAGCGAATGCTAGTCGGGCGGACGATTCGCGCAGATTTGGGTGAAACATCCATCAAGAAATTTCCGATCAGGGGCACACCGCAGGGTGGGGTAATCTCTCCACTTCTATGGAACCTGACCGTCAATAATCTCCTTCAGGAGCTAGAAAAAATGGGAGGTAAGGTAATCTCATACGCAGATGATATTGTAATAGCAATCTCTGGAAAACACCTTCCAACTATGTGTGATCTTCAACAAAGAGCTCTCAACAGACTATCACTATGGTGCAAGAGTCGAGGACTAGAAGTAAATCCGGGAAAAACGGAACTGATACTGTTTAGCAGGAAACACAAAACACCTGCTCTTCAACAAATTCTTTTGGGGGGAAAACCCCTTAAAGTAACAGAAAACGCTAAATACCTAGGACTTGTACTAGATAGGAAGCTAAATTGGGGACTCACAGTCGCAGACAGAGTACGCAAAGCTACGACGGCGCTATACTCCTGTGGAAGGCTTGTTGGGAAAAAATGGGGTTTGAAGCCCAGTATGATACACTGGCTGTACACAGCAGTAATTAGGCCAATTCTCTACTACGGTATTGCAATATGGTGGAATGCCCTGGAGAAGGGCGTGAACATCAAAAGGGTTGACAGGGTCCAAAGACTTGCATCTGTTCTTATCACCGGTGCAATGTCAACCACACCGTCGAAAGCACTAAATGTGATACTAAACTTCCTTCCGGTAGACCTGCAGGCAAAGTACATGGCGCGCAGTGCAGCAATAAGGCTGAGCACTTTAAGTAAGTGGTCAAACACAATTTATGGCCACGGCAAAATCCTGGATGGCACGTTGGGACTTCCCAGACAGGTGGACTACACAATTCCGCCTATACTTGCCACTACAACGTTCGTGACCCTCCTACCCACGAGGGAAGAGTGGGAGCGTGACGTGGTAAGACAGGGCGAGTCCATCCATGTATACACAGATGGCTCAAAGCTCGATGGCAGGGTGGGCGGGGGTGTGTATTCCGAGCATCTGGGGATTTCCTTCAGTTTTCGGCTCCCCAACTACTGTAGTGTCTTTCAGGCTGAACTGATGGCAATAATGAAAGCCGTGACACTGGTACAGTGTGATGCGATATCTGGTGATGATATCTACATTTTCACTGATAGCCAGGCGGCGATAAAATCCCTCACTAAACAGTCGACAACCTCTAAGGTAGCCATGAAATGCCGCACATCTCTTAACGAGATGGCTGAGTCATTTCACCTAACGATAGCATGGGTTCCTGGCCATTGCGACATAGAGGGGAACTGCAGAGCTGATGAACTTGCGAAAATCGGCACCAAACTGACTGATGAGCACATAGACACTGATATAGGTATACCCTTGCAAACATGTAGACTACATATCCACGAGGAAATTGTAAGAATAGCGAATGAAAGATGGCGAAACGAAGCCACTTGCAAAATAGCCCGACAGATGTGGCCGACTCTCAATGCTAAACGCACAGAACTTCTACTAAGGAGAGACAAACATAGTCTCAACATACTGACTTCAGTCATAACGGGGCACTGCCTAATTGGTAGGCACGCCCAGAGAATGGGTGTGCAAACACATGACTTCTGCAGAAGTTGTCTAGACGAGGAAGAGGAAGAGACGATTCCGCACCTTCTGTGCCATTGTCCTGCTCTATCCAGACGTAGACTCGCCAATTTGGGCAAACATTTCTTTAATGAATTAGAAGATCTCGGCTCTGTCGAAATTAAGGATCTAGCAAAATTTTTGAATAGTACACTGTGGTTTCAAGAGGGATAAGGGCTAGTTTCCCCATGCGGCATCACAATGGGCTACGAGCCTGAGTGTGTCCACAATGGACAACCGCTTCAACCTAACCTAACCTAATATATGACCCGTCTGAAGCAACACACATGTGCCAACGTTTAACCCAGTCCTCCAAACACCCCCGGCAGGCCGATTTGTATTCTCTTTGATCAGTGCGATGGCGCGTTATCATCATGCAAAATCTGAGAATTGTTTGCTCACATTTCCGGCGGTTTGCAACACACATCATCTCTCTCAGGTTTCAAAACGGATAAATAATATCCTCTATTGACTGTCTGGCCCGATGGAAGGTACTCATGGTGGACTATGCCTTGGCAATCGAAGGAAACAGTCAACATCACCTTCCCGGTTGTTTTTGCTCATAGGGTATACATATCCCATCTTTTCACTGACGGACAAGAAGACGGTCGCAGTTGTTGTTTTTTATATGCATACATTTTGCGTTCGTTGAAGGTTTGTATATATTTATATACATATGCGTGTATGCGCGTTCGGCTTTCTGGATGCATCCATGATTATTAGAATATTTTCTCATCAATATGTGTATGTAAGTAGTTCAGATTTGACTGAAGAGATTAAATACATACATACATATATGAATGCATATTCATATGCATTGCCTTTATGGCTGTTTTACATATAAATTAATTCAAAAGAAGTATGAATAATGTTATATAGAAAATAAATTTCTAAATAACAGGTATTAGAAAAATTCTAATTCTAATTAAACCAAATATAAAAAATGAAATAAAAATATCGAACAAAAAACTGTGTACAGGACTTGAACCTGAGTCAAATATGGGACGATGTACTGCATACACGACACGTCTTTCACGATTGCGCTAAACTACAATTAATAATGAAGTTTTCTAAATCACTCATTTATTCGATTCGCAGTTTTATATGCACATATTCTGCGTTAGTTGAAAGTTTGTATGCGTAATTATATGCATATGTATGTGTGTATGCGCGTTTGGCTTTCTGGACGGATATTAGAATGATATTTTCTCATCAATATAATTTGGATTTGATGAAATAGATTATAGACATATGTACATATTTTCTGTTTTGATTGATTTATATAAAAATCAGGTCATATCCAGTATGAACTATTTTATACCGAAAAGAAATTTCCATTTATAAAATACAAAAAAAAACAGTATTTTAAAGAAATTTTAATTAAAATAAACTCAAAAATTTTACCAAACTTTCCTGGTTTGAATTGTAAAAAAAAATGTGCAAGAAAAAAAATATGACTTCAGGACTTGAACCTGAATTATATACGTGCCAAAAAACAAAACGAATAATTCCGCCGACTTTAGCTTCTGCACCACAAACTAACTACCGCGCGGCCTTCTTAATCGCAAATTTATTCGCTTCGATTTCCTTAGTAGTGTGCCGAAAAATCTTATGAACTTCCTCAGTAGTTTGGTAAACGCAGAAAATATCTGAATTCCTGATATGATAGCAGAGAATGTTAATGCAATGAGAAGGAGCAAATGTTAAATGAGCTTTTTTCGAGTACTAATTTGTAGATTCAAACTAAGGTAATTTCAAATTCAACTTTGCTCACGAGTGGGGAATTGCAGATATTTACCACGCGAGTGACGCGAGTGGAGGGTTTCTATATTTACTTACCACGCTAGGACAGGAATTTAGATATTTTCTGCGTTTACCAAACTACTGAGGAAGTTCATAAGATTTTTCGGCACACTACTAAGGAAATCGAAGCGAATAAATTTGCGATTAAGAAGGCCGCGCGGTAGTTAGTTTGTGGTGCAGAAGCTAAAGTCGGCGGAATTATTCGTTTTGTTTTTTGGCACGTATATAATTCAGGTTCAAGTCCTGAAGTCATATTTTTTTTCTTGCACATTTTTTTTTACAATTCAAACCAGGAAAGTTTGGTAAAATTTTTGAGTTTATTTTAATTAAAATTTCTTTAAAATACTGTTTTTTTTTGTATTTTATAAATGGAAATTTCTTTTCGGTATAAAATAGTTCATACTGGATATGACCTGATTTTTATATAAATCAATCAAAACAGAAAATATGTACATATGTCTATAATCTATTTCATCAAATCCAAATTATATTGATGAGAAAATATCATTCTAATATCCGTCCAGAAAGCCAAACGCGCATACACACATACATATGCATATAATTACGCATACAAACTTTCAACTAACGCAGAATATGTGCATATAAAACTGCGAATCGAATAAATGAGTGATTTAGAAAACTTCATTATTAATTGTAGTTTAGCGCAATCGTGAAAGACGTGTCGTGTATGCAGTACATCGTCCCATATTTGACTCAGGTTCAAGTCCTGTACACAGTTTTTTGTTCGATATTTTTATTTCATTTTTTATATTTGGTTTAATTAGAATTAGAATTTTTCTAATACCTGTTATTTAGAAATTTATTTTCTATATAACATTATTCATACTTCTTTTGAATTAATTTATATGTAAAACAGCCATAAAGGCAATGCATATGAATATGCATTCATATATGTATGTATGTATTTAATCTCTTCAGTCAAATCTGAACTACTTACATACACATATTGATGAGAAAATATTCTAATAATCATGGATGCATCCAGAAAGCCGAACGCGCATACACGCATATGTATATAAATATATACAAACCTTCAACGAACGCAAAATGTATGCATATAAAAAACAACAACTGCGACCGTCTTCTTGTCCGTCAGTGAAAAGATGGGATATGTATACCCTATGAGCAAAAACAACCGGGAAGGTGATGTTGACTGTTTCCTTCGATTGCCAAGGCATAGTCCACCATGAGTACCTTCCATCGGGCCAGACAGTCAATAGAGGATATTATTTATCCGTTTTGAAACCTGAGAGAGATGATGTGTGTTGCAAACCGCCGGAAATGTGAGCAAACAATTCTCAGATTTTGCATGATGATAACGCGCCATCGCACTGATCAAAGAGAATACAAATCGGCCTGCCGGGGGTGTTTGGAGGACTGGGTTAAACGTTGGCACATGTGTGTTGCTTCAGACGGGTCATATATTAGGTTAGGTTAGGTTGAAGCGGTTGTCCATTGTGGACACACTCAGGCTCGTAGCCCATTGTGATGCCGCATGGGGAAACTAGCCCTTATCCCTCTTGAAACCACAGTGTACTATTCAAAAATTTTGCTAGATCCTTAATTTCGACAGAGCCGAGATCTTCTAATTCATTAAAGAAATGTTTGCCCAAATTGGCGAGTCTACGTCTGGATAGAGCAGGACAATGGCACAGAAGGTGCGGAATCGTCTCTTCCTCTTCCTCGTCTAGACAACTTCTGCAGAAGTCATGTGTTTGCACACCCATTCTCTGGGCGTGCCTACCAATTAGGCAGTGCCCCGTTATGACTGAAGTCAGTATGTTGAGACTATGTTTGTCTCTCCTTAGTAGAAGTTCTGTGCGTTTAGCATTGAGAGTCGGCCACATCTGTCGGGCTATTTTGCAAGTGGCTTCGTTTCGCCATCTTTCATTCGCTATTCTTACAATTTCCTCGTGGATATGTAGTCTACATGTTTGCAAGGGTATACCTATATCAGTGTCTATGTGCTCATCAGTCAGTTTGGTGCCGATTTTCGCAAGTTCATCAGCTCTGCAGTTCCCCTCTATGTCGCAATGGCCAGGAACCCATGCTATCGTTAGGTGAAATGACTCAGCCATCTCGTTAAGAGATGTGCGGCATTTCATGGCTACCTTAGAGGTTGTCGACTGTTTAGTGAGGGATTTTATCGCCGCCTGGCTATCAGTGAAAATGTAGATATCATCACCAGATATCGCATCACACTGTACCAGTGTCACGGCTTTCATTATTGCCATCAGTTCAGCCTGAAAGACACTACAGTAGTTGGGGAGCCGAAAACTGAAGGAAATCCCCAGATGCTCGGAATACACACCCTGCCATCGAGCTTTGAGCCATCTGTGTATACATGGATGGACTCGCCCTGTCTTACCACGTCACGCTCCCACTCTTCCCTCGTGGGTAGGAGGGTCACGAACGTTGTAGTGGCAAGTATAGGCGGAATTGTGTAGTCCACCTGTCTGGGAAGTCCCAACGTGCCATCCAGGATTTTGCCGTGGCCATAAATTGTGTTTGACCACTTACTTAAAGTGCTCAGCCTTATTGCTGCACTGCGCGCCATGTACTTTGCCTGCAGGTCTACCGGAAGGAAGTTTAGTATCACATTTAGTGCTTTCGACGGTGTGGTTGACATTGCACCGGTGATAAGAACAGATGCAAGTCTTTGGACCCTGTCAACCCTTTTGATGTTCACGCCCTTCTCCAGGGCATTCCACCATATTGCAATACCGTAGTAGAGAATTGGCCTAATTACTGCTGTGTACAGCCAGTGTATCATACTGGGCTTCAAACCCCATTTTTTCCCAACAAGCCTTCCACAGGAGTATAGCGCCGTCGTAGCTTTGCGTACTCTGTCTGCGACTGTGAGTCCCCAATTTAGCTTCCTATCTAGTACAAGTCCTAGGTATTTAGCGTTTTCTGTTACTTTAAGGGGTTTTCCCCCCAAAAGAATTTGTTGAAGAGCAGGTGTTTTGTGTTTCCTGCTAAACAGTATCAGTTCCGTTTTTCCCGGATTTACTTCTAGTCCTCGACTCTTGCACCATAGTGATAGTCTGTTGAGAGCTCTTTGTTGAAGATCACACATAGTTGGAAGGTGTTTTCCAGAGATTGCTATTACAATATCATCTGCGTATGAGATTACCTTACCTCCCATTTTTTCTAGCTCCTGAAGGAGATTATTGACGGTCAGGTTCCATAGAAGTGGAGAGATTACCCCACCCTGCGGTGTGCCCCTGATCGGAAATTTCTTGATGGATGTTTCACCCAAATCTGCGCGAATCGTCCGCCCGACTAGCATTCGCTCTATGAGCGAGACGAGCGCTCTGTTTACTCCCATTTCTGTTAGCGATTTGGTAATTGCTTCCGGGTGTATGTTATTGAAAGCACCCTCGATGTCTAGAAAGACCGCAAGGGTGTATTCCTTATAGTGAAGTGATTTCTCAATCGTGTCGACCAGCGAGTGAAGCGCCGTCTCTACTGATTTGCCTTTGCTGTATGCATGTTGGGAAGGTGATAGCTTGTTGCCAATCTTCCCCTTGATGTGCCCATCTAGCAATCGCTCTAAAGTTTTTAACAGGAAGGATGATAGGCTGATCGGCCTGTAGTCCTTCGGTCTCGTATGTGTGGTTTTTCCTGCTTTGGGAATGAAGACCACTTTTACTTCCGCCCATTTCTTGGGGATATAACTAAGTCGTACTACTGCCTCAAAAATTGAGACGAGTCTAGGTGCAATCATACTAATTGTGTGTTGCAGGTCGGCGGGGATGATTCCATCTGGTCCCGGCGATTTATAAGGTTTGAAACTGCCAATGGCAGATTTTATGTTGTCCTCCGTAATAAAATCTATTGGAGGACCCCCATTGAGAACTGTAGGATGAGTTCTACCATCTTCATTGCATAGACAACCTGGGAAGTGTGTCTGCAATAGTAATTCTAGTGTTTCTTCACTATTAGTTGTCCAATTGCCGTCCTCTTTGATGAGGTAACTAGGGTTGCTGTGGCTCATTGATATAACTTTCCTGAGTCTGCTTGTCTCAGAGGTACTATCTATCTTTTGACAGAAATCTCTCCAAGACGCCGTTTTAGCTGCCCTAATGGCATACTTAAATCTGCGTTGACAGTCTTTGTATCCATCCCACGAGTTAGTTCTTCTCGCTTCGTTATACTTGGTTCTGCATTCTCTTCTTAGGTCTGCTATGTCTGTGGACCACCATAGAGGTTTCGGTTTGCCTCTTTTCGTCCTCGGAGGGCAGGCTGCTTTCGCAGCCTGTTGAAATGCTGAAGTCAGTTCATCAACAGTAGAGTCGAGTTGTAGCTCGGAGTTAATTTGGTATGTCATGCCCGTAAGGTTGTTGGCTACAATGTTTTCGAACATACCCCAGTTTGTGCGTTTGCGGTTCACGACCGGTTTACACAGTTTAATTGGTAATTCAATGCTATACGTTAAGTACCTGTGGTCTGAGAAGGAGTTGTCTTTAGACACTCTCCAGTCTCTTATAATTTGTGACCCCCGTTCATTGACACACGTAATGTCCAGAACTTCCCTTCTAGTAGCTGTTACGAAGGTAGGGGAGTCGCCTATATTGCTAATATGAAGATAGTTACACATGATGAATTCAAAAATGTACTCACCGCGTTCGTTAGTGTCTGTACTACCCCAGACATGATGGTGAGCATTTGCATCTGCGCCCAGGATTAGTAGTATACACGACCTGGGTTTACCTTTGTCGGTGACATAGACCAGTTTAAAATCTTTGTTACTCAACCCGCAAACCCGATCTTTTATGACCCATGGTTCTTGGATGAGAGCGATTTCCTCTTCTCTTTCAGCGAGACGGAGGATGAGTGCGGCTGAGGCCGCCTTACTGTGGTGGAGGTTGATCTGTACAACCCCCACCATCGTTGGTGTGCGTTGTTAGATGACAGCCAACCACGGTTTGGTCAGCGATCTCCTCGCCAGAGGAAGTGGGAATATATTCCTCGTCCTCCAGAGCGTCTGAGAGATCGGAATATTCCCCCATATCCTCTAGGGTAACCCTTCGGAAGAGTTCGCCTACCATACCGGAATTGGATGCCACCTCGTCGTCCGTTAGGTTGTCTAACGCAACCGTCGTCTCCTCCGCGGATGACGTCAAGTTAACTGCGGAGCTGCCTTTACTGGCTACATCCTGTCTGTAGACATGGAGTGTCAGTGATTGGAAGCCGTAGTTCACCTTCCATTTCAGGTTAGCGAGTGGATCCAGTGATTCCTCATTTAGGATGATCACCGCTAGTCTCCTCTTGCCATCCACTTCGCCAATCTTTGCTACTTTCCAATCGCTGGTAGGTAGCTCGGGGTTGCCTAGTTTGAGCAGTTCCAACACTTCCTCTGGGTCGGTGTGGAACTGTGGTATCCAGGCTCTTGATCTTGGCCGATTGGGGATGTCTTCACGGATGACCACGTCGAGGCGGGCCCCTGGCCAAGGCTCCCCTATGCGTTTAATTGCCAGAGTGTACAGATCGACCGATCGTTGATCAGCGCACCTGGTTAATTTGGCGCGTGATTGGAACCAACCCGCGTCTGAGCAGCTGGGTGGGGGTCCTGGATTTTCTTGCAGGATGTCCCTGTAGACTTTCCACAGACTCCTGCTTATCAGATCCCAGTTTGCTTGCGTGATCGCACCGTCATGGGAACTGCGATCAATCACCGCCCTTATATGACTTTCTTTCGCTACTTCCGCAAAAGATTTTTTGAGAACATTGGTTGTTTGAGTGGCGGACACCTTGGATCTTTTGGCTTCTGCCGATGTCCCCTCACTCAACCTTTTGCGCTTACCTTGCGCAGAGTCCATTTTAGCCTTCTCCCGGTGTTCGGCTATGAAGGCTTCAGCCCACGCTTTGGAGTCTGACTGCTCCTCCGTCAGATCCTCTAGTTTAGTGTCCTTCAGTCTCTCCAGGATCCTGAAGGCTGAACGTTTGGTATGGTAGTACCTTTCTGAACCACTAATTTGCTTCCGGGGGTGGGTACTACCCGGGGCAGTGATTGTGTCAGAAGGGCGAGCTCCAGAAACCATTGGCTGAGCCATGTGGTCTGGTGCCACCGACGTTGATTTGGGTGTCGCTCCTTCTGGAGTTCCCGTGTCGCCTGGAGTGACGGAGACAGCAAGCTCGGCTTGTCTTGGGACAGGGCCGTCCTTGCTTCCCGAAGGTTTTGTTGCGAGGGGGGGTCTACTCCTGGCCCCAGATGTAGATGGGATGTCATCACCAACTTGCCTTGAGACAGGGTTGGGATGGCTACCAGTAATAGGCCTCGCTGCCGTGGAGGCGATCCCTGAATGGACGGAGTGGGAGCCAGGCCCTGGCTTAGCCACAGGCTTGGCACCGCTCGTATGCGTGGTCTTTCCTGACGAAAGACCTGACCTTCCTGTAGGGTTGGGTCTCGTTTTGTGTGTGCCTTTATCCGAGGCTACGGTTTTTTTGTACATTTTTCATATTCATTATCGTCCGCGCTGCTCGACGTGGCAAGCGTGGCGGACTAAGCTTTTTAGGGGGGGGGGGGGGGAAGGGGAAACGTCGACCATGGCAGTCCCCTCTGCCATGGCAAGGTCATTCTACCTCCTGAGGTGACCCGGTATCAGGAGGGCGCCGTTAGAATACAGCCGGATACCCCTGGCTGCAAACCATCCAGTGGGCACGGTAACGCATAACACCCTGGATTAGGGGGGAGTAGGGAAAGGATAAGAT
Organism: Anastrepha ludens; assembly: GCF_028408465.1. Lineage (NCBI taxonomy): Eukaryota > Metazoa > Arthropoda > Insecta > Diptera > Tephritidae > Anastrepha > Anastrepha ludens. The sequence goes on along the minus strand of NC_071503.1, from coordinate 63,621,909 downwards.
GGGATACCAGGGTTAGGGACGATGGGGGAACGTCGGTGCGGTGATCTCCTCATAGGGATTGGCTAGCCATTCAGTGCCGAACTGGCAATCCAATCCCCATATGGAGCTTCCCTCTTAGTTCGTGGTGAGTTAGCCTTCATGATATGAGGGTTAAATCACCACTTAAGCCTCATCCCCGCGGCAAGGAGACCAACATGATGAGGAGGGTCATATATTAAAGGAGATAATATAAATTTGCCTTAAATTTAACTCTGTTTTGTTTAATTTAAACATTCCCGGTACTTTCTGATCATAAGGTACATATATGCGGCTTTGCGGACAGCAATGTGTGATTCGCTGGAAGTCGCATTAACTCGCGACTGTCGCACAGTTAGAAGACATATTTACATACATATAAGGGTGCATACATACATACGGAGCCGCGGCCACTCGACATGACAAAAATTTAAGATTTATCAAATATTGGCAAATAATTCCACGCGAAATATTCCAATATTGACTATTTTCGAATGGTCGCGAAAATTGGCATATGGGCGGCTCGTTTTATGAATGAAATTGAAATATGAGCTCGAACTTATGAATGAACTTTTTGTTTTTGTTCTAAATTGTTCAGCGCCGTCGCTGATAGAATCGTGGCCGCTGCGACTGCGTCTACGAATGTATTTTGTTTTTGTAGTCGCAAGGCTTAGATTTTAGCTTCAGGCGACATGCGCATGTGAGGTATGTGTTTTTGTTGTTTTCTAGAACATTTTAGAATGTGTGGTGGCAAAGCGGCCATCGCGTTGCGCTTGCTGTTGCTTTTGCGTCTATTAAAGTATTGTGTTTTTGTAAGTAAAGGCAATGCATATGACTGGTGAAAGACAAAAGTACACGGAAGCAAGAAGGGAGCGCTGTGCTCGCGCATATATGCATGAATGTATGAACGTGCATGGATGTAGTAACATATGAATACAATTATTTTGAAGGAAGTTTAGAAGGCAAGTAGGTATATATGTATGTATGTATATATGCTAGGACATAAAGTCGGTATATATGCATACATAGAGCAGAATTGTTTTTGCACTTGTTAGGAAGAAACTCGTTCACTAGTGCGTATGTGTATTTGATTTCTTGTAAGAATGTGATGTGGTATGACATGTGTACATACATAAGTCAAGGTTATTTGGGCATACTTGCATATGTGATATGATGTTCTTGCGCTTGTGCATTATACAAATGTACATACATACATATGTATGTAAATGCTGTCGAATACATAAACTATAAATTGGCATACAATATAAAATAAGTGTTGATTTATCTTGAACCGTTCTTTTTTTCTGAATGCAAATACCTCCTATTGACATGTACATACATATTATGTACTTATGTATATTTCATATACCATCATTTATTTACATATAAAGTATACGTTCATTTATGTACATATGTGTGTAATGAAAAACTTCATGAATTACTTTCAGAACTTTATTAAAATTTATTCGCGTCGCGCGCATGCACAAAACCTTTTGTTCACAGGCGCAGAAATAAACGCTCTGCGTATTTATCCTCCCCACGTGACTCGCCATCAATTCTCGGCACAAATTTTTTTTTTCGTTTTTAAATTTTTTTTTTTTTTTAATGTAATCGTAAAAAAATTTGTAATACATTTTATGTATCCGCTTATCATTTCAAAAGTAACAAAATGGTCAAAAAAAAAGCAGTCGAAGAAATGAACGCACCGCCTATTTTTCCTCGCCACATGTTAGACTCGAGTTCAATTTCCGGCGCAAACTGTTTTTATAAATTTTTTTTTTTTTAAATCGTTTTTTTTTTTAATGTAATCGTAAAAAAATTTGTAATACATTTTATGAATCCGCTTATCATTTCAAAAGTAACAAAATGGTCAAAAAATAAGCATTCGAAGAAATAAACGCACCGCCTATTTTTCCTCGCCACATGTTAGACTCGAGTTCAATTCCCGGCGCAAACTTTTTTTTATAAATTTTTTTTTTTTAACCGTTTTTGTTTTAATGTAATTGAAAAAAAAAATTATGTAATAAATTTTACATATTCGCTTATTATTTCAAAAATACGAAAATAGTAAAAATTTAATTGGTTTAATGTCGAGGTGAGAAATGTGTTGTGTGTTGAGGTGAAAGATATGTGGTGTTTCTAATTTTTGTGTGGGCAAAAGTCAGTGAGGTGTCTATAAACTCGGTGTGCTAAATTACCTTATTACAAATCTTTCAAATCTCAATTGTACTAAAAAAAGCTCACAGTAACATTTGCACCTTCTCATTGCATTAACATTCTCTGATCATATATTGGCTCTGCAAAGTTTGCTTCTGCTTCTGTAGAAAATCAAATTGACTAAAAATAAAATATGTGTAAATGCCGACAGCATTTCGCAGCCATTTGAAAGTGTTTAATTTCTTGGTTTATGGGTTTGTTCCTTTATTTACTTGCGTTTTAGTAAACATAAAACTACTACCAGTGTTTTCGTATATTATTCTAATATATTTGTGTATATTATGTAAATATTAGAAGTGTTTTACGAATGTATGTACATATGTGCAATGTTGATAGAAAATAAGATTGTGTAAATGTTGTGTAAGTTTATGTGTTTATTCTTTGATTATTATATTGATATTTATAGATATACAATATATATTATAAACATAAAAACTATATCTTGTTATTTTTGTACAAAAAGAAATAGGCATTGTTATATATTTGTGTGAAATAAAATTGACCGACAGCATTTTGCAAGGCATTTGAATACGTTTTTATTTCTGTTCTGTAATTTTTCATCTACATCCTTTTGCAGGAGGTATACAAGTTTTAATATTTAAAATAAATAAAAGAAACATTTTAACAAACCCAAAATATCCTCTATATTTACATATTTTATAGGATAAAAAAGCATATTCGTATGTTACCGTAAGTATATTTGGATCAGTAATAAAATCTGTATAAACTGTTTTTTATTACATACATATATACATACACATGTAAGGAAAAATTAAGGGGAGAGCCTGCTTTAGAGGCTTCAAAAACTCGACTTTTTTTTTGCAAAATGTCTTCCCAAACTATCCAAGAATGTGCCCTCAAAATTTCAGAAGCAAATTTAAAATATTTTCGCAGTTACAGAAGAAATTGTGAGCAAGCGTCGAGCAGGTATACGAGCGGATTTTTATATACAAAAACTTTGACGCGCGATTTCTCGGTTTTTTATTTTTACGATTTTTCCTAATTGGCGGAAAAGATGGGGAAAAAGTTAAACATCCTATCGAAACGAGGTAACATTGATTGTATTCGGAATTAAATTCTCTTCTAGTTGAACCTAAAAAACCTTAAGAAAGTTATGATTAACCTACTTTTTAAACAATCTAAAGTGAATTTGTTTTTCCAAAAAAATGAATTTTCTTTTAATTAACGAACAATTTTTTAATTTCTCACTTTTTGTTTAATTTTCTTTGTTTAACTAGAAGCTATACTATAATAAAAAAAAAAAAATTTTTTTGGGTTTTTGGTTTCAGATGAAAATTGCGACCTGCATCTTCCCCGCCGCATGACACATGCACACTCGAGGCGCCTCAGCAAAATGCTGGTACCAGGCATAATATGACATATATTTTAATGAAAAAATTTGAGAAGACTGCTGAAATATATAACAATAACACCTGAAAGTTTAATTTCAATCGAATATTTCTTTCATTCCCAAAAAAATCCACGAAAAAATCGATATTTTGAAGCCTCTAAAGTCCAATGTACTGAAGCAACCATGACCTACCTCACGTATTGCCATATTGTTGTGACCGAATTCCTGTCTAACAAATGTAAAGGCAATTCTCATCACATATGCGTATACGTATACGTATATAAGTATGCACACTTGATGCCCTATTATAGGCATATACATATATGTAAAAAGTAATATTTATGTAAAAAGGAACATTGAATTATAAAAACGCAATTACAAAATAAGTATTGTATTAAAATGAATATTCAGCCACTTCGACCTTCTGCTTCCGCTGTCCGCCGACTACTGCTTCTAACGGCAAAAAAAAACCCGTTTCTCTCTCTCGCTGCTGTGCTGCGCTGCCCTAAGGTATACTCCGTCTTACATTCGGCCTTCTTGACCTTCGTCATCTGACCCAGATGACACGAGATCTTCATTTTCCTCCTCATGGTTATTTTCGGGCCTTCGACGTTCGCTGCTTTCTTCACATCATAACGGCCGTTGCCTCTGACCTTGCTGACTTCATATGGACCCAAAAATTTACTGGCTACCTAGTGACCAGTCACAAACTGGGTTCTCTTTATTGCGACGAGATAGCCAATTTTGTAGCGATGCTCTTTTTGACGCTTCTTGTCAAAATTACGTTTGTACATCTGCTGCGCTTGCATGATATTGCGTCGTGCTCCATCACGCAATTTTTGACGATCTTCATTGCAACGTGATACGACCTAGGTGATGTCTTCGTCGATACATGAACGTGTGCGTTAATAGCTCTCTGAACTTGAGGCACATATTTGAACCATAACACCGGCTTATCCGCTGACAGCTTAGCAATAACCGATAAAACCGAGCGGTTTACGCGCTCAATCTGACCATTGCCTCTGGCTACTCCCGTTGTTGTCCAAATCGGTTCAACTTTGTGTGTGTCGAAAAACTAAACCAAATCTTTTGCAGTAAACGCTGTACCTCGATCGCTTATTATAAGTCTACTTTGTTTTCCAAGTGCGGAATCCAGTATTGCTGTTGTATTGAGTGCATAGTTTTTACCACTGAAAAATGACCCATATCGTGCGCTTCTCGAATAAAGTCACGCTCCATCAGTTTTGGTATCCCCAACAAATCGTTACCCTCAACCGACTTAAACAGCATTCCACCTTTCAACGTAAAATCTTCATATGGACACTCTTTCATTATTTCGACTATTGCCTTTATGTGGTCATCATTCTGTTGTGCCTTCTTAACTCTGGCTGATATTTCCGTAGTAACAACCATGACCGATTGCGGCTCAAATAGTCAACGTGCTGCATTTTGCAGCCTGCGCGATGTTCTACTTCGAAGCTAAAATCTTGTAGGTAGAGCACCCATTGTGCAACTTCTCTTGGTACTTCTTGTTTCGAAGTGGTCTGCTTCAACGCAATGCAATCTGTAACCAACTTAAACCGGGTGCCCAATAGGTAATGGCGAAATTTCTTAATTGCTAAATACGCTGCTTTGACTTCTAGAATGTAACTGTGCTTCTTCGCTTCCCCCTCAGAAGTTTTTTTGCTCCAAAAATATACGGGATGAAATTCGCTGTCAAACATCTGAGGCAACACAGCACCGAAACCCTCTTTCGATGCATCCGTGTGCAGCTCAGTGATTGCCCCCCTTTCGAATATTTGAAGCACAGGCTCTCTTGTAACTGTTGTTTCAATTTTTGTACTGCTTTTACTTCTTCTGGACCCATATTAAAATTTACTCCTTTTTTTAAAAGATACGTCAACGGACGCGCTATTTGTGCGTAGCCTGGAATACATTTTCTAAAAAATCCTGTTACCGCCCTAATGTTTGTTGGCGACTAACAGCCGCTGTTTTTTCTTTGCCAGTCCAAATCTTACTATCTTCGATGACATGCCCGAGAAAATTTATACGTGACTGAAGAAAACTACATTTACTCCATTTAACCCTCAGGCCATACTGCGCGGCCCTTTTAAGAACTTTCTCCGTCCCTTGCATGCACTCTTCCGGCGTAGGGGCGTAAACAATAATATCATTCATATATAACTGCATGATATTATTGTTAATAAAGTCTTGATATATGTGATTAACAAATCTAATAAACGCAGCAGGTGAATTTTTAAAACCGAATGGTGCTCTGTTGAACTCGAACAAACCCTCTCTGGTGATAAACGCCGTAAATGCTTTACTTGTCTCCTCCACAGGCACGTGAAAAAATCCGTTTTCAAGGTCCAATACTGTAAAAACTTTGGCACCCTGAAATTTCTCTAGCACCTCTTCCATCAGGGGAACCGGAAAACAATCATCAAACACCATGCTATTAAGTTTCCTATAGTCGATACAAACTCTATATAAGTTATCTTTTTTGCGAACAACTACCACTCGACTTGCTACGTTTGAAGTGGATTTGCGTACAACACCTTTGATAATCCACGCATCTACTTGGTTCTTAACTGCTGCGGCTTCATCTGGCGAAAGCCGACTTGGCGACTGACGAAATGGTTTGATTGAGCCATCAGGTATAATTTTTAATGTTATGGGACACTGCTCTGTAGGTGCTGTAGCCGACTGACAATTCTCTTCTATCATTTTTTCTATTTTTGCGCGAAATTTTGGCGGTACCGTTACAGTTGGCGCTTCAAAAACATTAAAAACGTCAGCGGCGTAATCCGCTAAAACAGCTGGTTTTACCTTTAATTTTTCGAACTTATAACCCTCTGAGTCAGCAACCATGCGGAACTTTTTAATAAAATCATGCCCTAAAAGAACATCACATCCCATTTTGCTATCTGGAACAACATCAAACTGCTGTTCCGTATGCAGCCCGTCAATTATCACTTCTGCTGAAAATCCTCCAACAGGTTTCGTTGTTGTATTACCCAGTCCACGTAATTCTGTCTTACTACAATTTATTCTTATATTATTGATTCGCTTTCCAACACTTTCTTTGATTATTTTGACATCTGAACCCGTGTCCACTAACCCATCAATTGGTACATCATTTATTGAAATTTGTTTTAAACGGCCCTGATTAACCACTAAATTAACTTTTTCTGTCTTATTTGAAATTTTTTTCGAAATATGGCCGTTTTCATTGCATTTAAAACATTTCGTTTCCGCGTTTCTCAAAATTCTCTGTTGATATTTTTACTGTATGATATGTTTTTCGTCAATTCGCTCACACCACAACAATTGTTCAAAACTACACACTTTTTATTGGCTTCAAGCGGTTGAGCCCCCAAATGTAAAAAGTAATATTTATGTAAACATGGACATCTATACTAATATTATAAAGAGGAAAACTTTGTTTGTTTGTTTGTTTGTTTGTAACGAATAGGCTCAAAAACTACTGGACCGATTTTAAAAATTCTTTCACCATTCGAAAACTACATTATCCAGGAGTAACATGGATTACATTTTATTTCGGAAAAAAATAGGGTTCCGTAAGATATTTGGATTTTTCGGACACAAACTGAAAAAAATCTTATATAGAAAATAAAGTCAACTTTTTGTGTGTGTTCGCTAACCGGCCGTGTCTGCACCGAATTAAACCAAACTTACACACATTGTTAAGAAGGTATTGAAGATGGTTTCCGTATAGTTTGGATACCTATTGGTGGATAGGGCTCGAGATATAGGTCAAAACGTGGACCCGGGTAACCTTCGGATGTGTATGTACAACATGGGTATCAAATGGAAGCTGTTGGTGAATGCTTTAGTTCAGAGTATTTTTCATGCCGCTCCGTGACTAGGGTCTCGAGATAGAGACCAAAACGTGGACCCTAGAATGTGTTTGTACAATATGGATATCAAATTGAAGCTGTTGGCGAATGCTTTAGTACAGAGTATTTTCCATGCCGCTCCGTGACTAGGGTCTCGAGATATAGGTCAAAACGTGGACCCGGGTAACCTTTGGTTGTGTATGTACAATATGGGTATCAAATGAAAGCTGTTGCTAAGTGCTTTAATACGGGGTAATTTTCATACCTATTGATGACTAGGGTCTGGAAATATATGCCAAAACGTGGACCCGCCGTGTCTTTGCACCGAATTAAATCAAACTTACACACATTGTTAAGGAGGTATTGAAGATGGTTTCCGTATAGTTTGGATACCTATTGGTATATCGAGATATAGGTCAAAACGTGGACCCGGGTAACCTTCGGATGTGTATGTACAATATGGGTATCAAATGGAAGCTGTTGGTGAATGCTTTAGTTCAGAGTATTTCCATCCGCTCCGTGACTAGGGTCTCGAGATAGAGACCAAAACGTGGACCCTAGAATGTGTTTGTTCAATATGGATATCAAATGAAAGCTGTTGGTAAGTGCTTTAATACGAGGTAATTTTCATACCTATTGATGACTAGAGTCTCGAAATATATGCCAAAACGTGGACCCGCCGTGTCTTTGAACCGAATTCAACCAAACTTACACACATTGTTAAGTAGGTATTGAAGATGATTTCCGTATAGTTTGAATACCTATTGGTAGATAGGGTCTCGAGATATAGGTCAAAACGTGGACCCGGGTAACCTTCGGACGTGTATGTACAATATGGGTATCAAATGGAAGCTGTTGGTGAATGCTTTAGTTCAGAGTATTTTTCATGCCGCTCCGTGACTAGGGTCTCGAGATAGAGACCAAAACGTGGAGCCTAGAATGTGTTTGTACAATATGGATATCAAATTGAAGCTGTTGGTGAATGCCTTAGTACAGAGTATTTTTCATGCCGCTACGTGACTGGGGTCTCGAGATATAGATCAAACGTGGACCAGGGTAACCTGTGGCTGCGTATCTATACTAATATTATAAAGAGGAAAACTTTGTTTGTTTGCTTGTCTACTATAAAAAAGCTACTCATAAAAAACCATCTGCCGTTCGGAAACGGCTTAAAATTGTAAGGCCCCACAACATTTAAGGAACAACGTCAAGGTGCACATCATAAATTGGAGGAGGAGCTCGATCAAACATTTAACAGGGGTTTTACGCGCCAACGATATATATACAAATCAGGTAGCAGATATCGAATAGGATCCACGACACTCATTAGGACCACTGGATGGTTGAGGGGAGTATTTTTTTACGGTCCTCCTTCTCTACCTAAGTGCACCGCTGAATGTAGCGCCTGCCACTTCTACTTCTGTTAAGTAAATAACACTCTGTGACAGCCAAAAACAGATCCCCCAATTTGTACTCGAGTTATGGCGACAGGAAACATACATAGCTAAATAGGTTCCCATTTTCCCGAATATTGTGAACACTAAAAGGATAATAAAATATGATAATCTAACTTACCTCAGTGATAAATGACCATGCTTCCGTCGTGGCCTCTCCGACAATCCCAGAAACTCCAAAATCTCATAAGACGCATCCATTTTATCATCATCGTCCAAAGCGCGATGCATTATTGTCTGATCGATGCCATTATCTATGTAAATGCCCGATTGACTTGCCGCTACTAACATCCGGGGGCCACATTTCCCACTCAACAGTCTATAATCTATATCTACACTTAGCTGGGAAAGCAGTAGTAACACGAAGAATGGTCCCAGCAATGCCGAAAAGAATATCGTGTGCAGCACATTTAAGGGATTCAGCTGAGTGGCGCTAGGGCTGGCCGTGATACTTCTCAGACGCTGACGCAGTGGCAAAACTTTTGGATGCATTATTAGAGTGTATCGATGTATGCAAATGATTTGGTTGATCTTTTGCAGATTTGAATTCTTTCCGTTTAACAAAAAGGATTGATATACCTTGTTATTATTGCATTTCTTAGACGGTTCGAGGCACTCAAATTTTTCTTCGTTGTGTGTATTATTTAATAATAGGTATGTATTGCTTTATAGGAAGAAAATTTCGCGTAGATTTTGTCCTCACATTTGCAAAGTAGTTCACATCCAAAAATTATAATTTTCGCAAACTACATTTTCTGCTAGAAAATGTTCCAAAGTAATATAGTAAACTTGTTTTTTCATCACCCGAATCTTTAAAATTGTTCTGTTTCGACGAATTTCCCAAGTAACTATTTATTTATTTATTTTATTGCTTAATAGTATCTGCACATAGAAAATTGTTGTTATTGCGAATTTATTAGACATTTGTTTAACTGAAAAACGTTCACTTGATTGCATACATATTATTTCCACTCAATTTCCACGAAGATTCCCAGGTGAAATAACAGAAACTTCGATTTGTTTACAAAAATCGAATGTGTGATGCGTATTGGATTGTGGAAGTGTGAGATCGAAATTAATAAAAATAGATAAGTAATGGGGAGACGGTTAAAATGTGGTTTTTAATGCTGTTTTGTATAAAGTACATACTCGTACACTTACACGCTTCGATCGCTGAAGTATGAGTATTTCTCCTATGGATCCAATAATGCCACCGAGAAAAATTTCACAAGCTCATTTCAAAAAAATTATAAATGAATCAAACACAAAAATATTATTAATAGTTTAGGGTGTTTAGTAGTAATAGGTGTTTAGGCCAAGCTTCACCTCCACTGGTGGTAACGGTCTTGATGCTTACCAGTAGATGAAGGCCACTAAAGGCTACTGACAATTAGGAACGGAAGATGGTTATTATGAGAATTTTATCTGTTGCAGAAATGGTGGGTGCAATAAAACATGTTTGGGGCAAGCATGCCAGCCTTTTTTTCTGTTGCTTAAAAATGCATGGCGATGTCTATTAGCATTATCCCATTAGAGCAAAATATATATCTTCATTTATTCAGGGAGCAATACTAAATTGATTACTTTAAAGCAGGTTTACTCAATATACATATGTACTTATATATTCGTACAAAGCAGAAATCGATCGGGATCTTCCTGGAATCGTGGCGCGAAGATTTTCGAAGAAGTATTTGCTTTGCCTTTGACAATAAAATTGCACAATCGTCTCGTCCTCCTTCTCAATTTTACAAAAAAGTCTTACAAATATTAGTACCGAGTCCTGCAAGTACATTTACAGTTAAATTTTACTCTAATGCTCGTTTAAAGCTAAGTGGCATTTTATGCAGTTTGGCGACAATTAAGAATATCCAATATCACATTTTTCTTTCAATGACAATATTATTAAAATTTCATCTGCAGCTGAGAAGAAATTGCTTGCATGATTCTTGTCTATATATATAAAAAGAAGTTACATTTCCTTGGTAATCTTATAACTCAAGAACCGCCGAACCGATTGACACAAAAATTTTAGAGTTTTTTTCTATCTTTGAGAAGGTGGTTTGTGTGGAGTTTGATTGAAATCGGGGCAGCCGTTCCTGAGTTATGACATTTTATGTGAGTAATGGTTTCCTCTCAAACGAAATGCCTGTATGGGAAAAACAACAACAAATACACAGCCGCTTATGAGCGTTTCTGTTGTACTGTTGTGGTTATAAGTGTATTATGTTAATATTAATTTGCTGTCGTTGGAATTCAGTTGACAGTTCTCTTATGTGCTTTGAGTTCTTTTATATCGGGCTCTCATTGCGAACAGACATACTTTTGGTGAGTGTTAACCATGTGTTTGTTTTAACCACGTACACACATTGAACTTTGAATGATATTTATTTTTATATACAATATATAATATTATCGTCCGAAATTACTTGAAATAATTTTCAATGTTTTGCTTTTACATTCAATTACAATAGTAATATACTGTACTGAAAGAATGCCACGTGCAAGACGAGCAAACATTGGCAGACGTTCACGTCAATCAAATGCTACGGCGTTAAATCGAAGATCACAAAGTGAAGAAGATCGTGTTCGACGAAATGAAGTGGAAACACAACGACACAGACGGAGAAATCAGTCGGTTAATAGTGAAGCACCAAGAAACCGTCGTGGGCGTACGTCCGTTTGTGATATACGTCAAATGGAACGCGCGGCTTTCAATTACGATGCCACCATTGATTACAGCATGCAAATTATGTTTTTCCTTACTGGAATAACATTTTTAAAAAAGACGTGCTTCAGTTGAAGACGGAGTAAGAACTAAACTTTATTCTATAAATTCCCTTATTTATATCTTTACAATTTGTTTACTTAAATCTATGTGTTTCACAATGATGGTTTGGCATTGCATCAGCCTGGTCAAAGAAGATATCAATTTCATTTTCATTTAATTTTTATTACGCAGCAGCATAATGCTGAGCTGGCGGATTTGTAAGATGCAAAATATGTTTTCTCAATTGTGTTTACATTTAGCATTGTAATGGGGTAAGTGGTCTGCCGTTAACTCCCCCTTCTCTAAAATGAATCGCCCTCGATTCAACGATTTCTTTTGATAGAATATTTATTTTATTTTGCAACTCAAAATATAATTTTTCTTGATTTCTTTGGAACTTTTCTTGCTTTTTCATTTGTATAAACAATATCAATTTATGAACTGTATATGCTATTATTGCCAGTGACATGAAGGTCAATAATGACATTGATTTGGGATTTTCAATATACGAATTTCCAATTTTTTCTAAGAAATTTATGTTAGTGAACTTTAAAGTGTCGTCATTTGAGTTTACAAATTCAAGTATTTCATAATTTTTAAAATGATTTTGTTTTATAAATTTTACAATTTTTCCTGTGGGGTTTTCATATGTTTTGTTATCTATATTCACACTTGTATTAAAAGTTATTAAATATGTACCATTTATTACAATTTTATTAACTGTATGTTTCCCTGAAACTAATATAGCCCCATCTCTTATTTTATCTATTTGTTTATTATTTTCTTTGATTTTAGTGCAATTAGCTGGCTTTTTATTTAACAAATTTATAAAACATGTATTTTGTAATTTTTGCTTACAAAAAATATTACTTATTTCAATTTTACATTCTTCAATAGATATAAATGTGTTATTACATAATGCTACTTCATTCTCAATTATTAATTTCCCATCATTTTGTGATATTGGTCTGGTTTCAAATAACGTACAAATATTATTTATTTTGGGATATTTAATATACAATATAATTAGATCTGATTTTTGTATGATTTTAAATGTTGAAACGTCTAATAAGTCTGTCAAGGTTACTGCTTGTAATTCGTTCTGAATTATTTCTCTTGTTTCATCTGTATGAAGTATATGTGAGTTTAATATTCCTCCTTTTGCTAATGTAATAGTTTGCAAAATATTTTGTAATTCATATATTATCATTTTAATTCTCTGTTTACGTATTATTCTTTCATGCGAAATTCCTGTGATACTGTTTACTAAATTCGTTAAACGTCGTATTTCCTTAAATATTTCAGAATTTGTCGTTAGTTGTTTATTGCTATTTTCAATTAAATCATTAATTTTATTTGAAATAAAAATGTAGTCGTCATGGCCAGGTGTGCCTGCTATCCACTTCCATACTGTACCTATTTCATTAATTCCTCTCTTTGTTCTAGTTTTTTCCAATTGAATTAAAGAAGATTCTATAATTTGGAGTTCTGATTCTATTTCTAGAAAGTCCGATGTAGAATAAGAATGTTTTTCTTTTTCTTGTAAAAAATATAATTTTTCTTCATTATATAAAGTTTCATAATATGTTAAATTTGTAACATGGAAAATGCTTCCAAACGATTCGTATAGCAATGCTTGTTCATTCTGTATTAAAATATATTCGTCGTTTGAGTAATTGATTATGTCCGCCTGGATGAGAGTAATAAAAGGTATGAAAAAATACCCCAAGTACATTTCCTATAAAATAATATAAAAAAAAAATTTTAACTTTTAATGTTATCCTTATGTATTATTCTGTTTCTGTTATTAATTACTACCTTATTTGCTAAGTTCTCTTTTACTTGTTGTCTCTTATATCTGGGCTTTAACTTGTTTCTTTCACCTACAATTTTTTCATATATTACCTGACCAGAGTGGCATTCCTTATTTAATCTATTTTTGTTATGAATCGCAAGCATTTTCTTTTGCGCCTGCTCAAGAGTATCATGTAATTTTTCATGATCTATTTTATTATGAAAAATATCTGTTGGTCGGAATTTTGTAACGGAATGTATTGTAATATTATATTGTTGTGCAGCTCTTAGAACTGTTTCTAAATCACTTACTATGTTGTATTCCTCTTTTATACATCTAGCTATCTCTATTATCGTAGAATGAACTCTTTCAATTTGTCCATTAGTAATACTATGCCTTGGATTGCAAAAATATATTTCAATATTTAATCTCTGCATTAACGATTTGAATTGAGGTGTTGTAAAACTTGGCTCATTATCTAACGTTATTCGTTTCACATCTGGGAAAGTTTGAAGAATTTCTAAAACCTTTTCCTCAATATTAGATTTGTCTTCTATATTTTTTAATATTAAAAATTTTGAATAAGCATCAATACATGTGATAAACTTCAACCCCTGAGCATAAAAAATATCTAGGTGAAGCTGCTCTCCCTCTTTTTCTGGAATTGGAGCCTCTTTTATTGGAATTTTTTTCGGATGTCGATCATATTTGTTCCTATTGCACGTTATGCAATTGCGTACATATTCCTTCATTTTCTTTCTCATTTCTGGCCAATAGTATAGTTTTTCTATCTGTTTTATATTTTCATTGTAATTTCGATGCGCTCTGTTATGGGTTTGCTCAATTATACCTGCTTGATCTTCCCTATTGGGAATGTCCATAGGAAATAGCTTAGTATATACAAATTTATTTTGAAATGTTTCTTTTAGAGGTCGCTGTATCTCATACAAATCCTCTACTGTGCAGTGTATTGCTGTTACCAATTTAGGTTTTATGTATTCTTTTAAAATAGTAAGTAGATTCTCAACTGTATCATATTCAATCAAATGTCTTTTTCTTCCAAAAATTTCTATCATTTCATGTATAGTGAACCTATTTTTACATAATAATAGGACTATGAATAAGTTCGTGCGGTTTTTTTTCGAAATTTGAAACTTTATTGACGTAAAATGGTTACAAATTTAATATTCAAAATATTGTCCATCGCTTACTACTACTTTTTCCCATCTTTCTGGCAATTCACGGATTCCCTTTGGGAAAAATTCGGTCGGTTTTGCCGCAATCCACGAATCGATCCATTTTTTGACTTCATCGTAATTACGGAAGTGCTGGTCAGCCAGGCCATGTTGCATCGATCGGAAGAGATAGTAATCGGATGGCGCAAGGTCTGGACTATACGGCGGGTGGGGTAGGACATCCCATTTGAGCGTTTCTAAGTATGTTTTGACCACTTGTGCAACATGTGGCCGAGCATTGTCATGTTGCAAAATAACTTTGTCGTGTCTATCGGCGTATTGCGGCCGTTTTTCTCGCAGTGCTCGGCTCAAACGCATCAATTGTCGTCGGTAGACATCCCCCGTAATCGTTTCATTCGGTTTCAGTAGCTCATAATACACAACACCCAGCTGGTCCCACCAGATACACAGCATAACCTTCAGGCCATGAATATTCTGCGCCGACGTCGATGTTGAAGCATGGCCAGGGTATCCATACGTTGCCCGACGTTTTGGATTGTCGTAATGGACCCACTTTTCATCGCCAGTCACAATTCGATGCAAAAAACCCTTTCTTTTGTGCCGTTGAAGCAGTTGTTCGCATGCCATAAAACGGCGTTCAACGTCTCTTGGCTTCAATTCATACGGCACCCAATGGCCTACCTTTCGGATCATTCCCATGGCTTTTAAACGTTTGGAAATGGTTGATTGATCAACTCCCAAAGTTTTTGCAACCTCTTCTTGCGTTTGAGCCGGATCTTGATCGAGCAATTCCTCCAATTCGGTATCCATGAACTTTGGCGGCGCACCCTCGCGTTCTTCGTCTTCCAAGCCAAAATCACCACTTTTAAAGCGTGCAAACCACTTCTGGCACGTTCGCTCAGATAGAGCATGCTCACCATAAACTTCCACCAAGATACGGTGACTTTCGGCTGCTTTTTTCTTCATATTAAAATAATGAAGAAAAATTCCCCGCAAAAACACATTATTTGGCACGAAATTCGACATTTTCAAGTGTGGTAAAAATATTGTTGTTTACGCTTCAAATAAAAAACTTATACTGACGTTTGTGCCTTACGACAGTAGCTCTCCAATGAATGTTTGGAAATGTGGATCGATGGAATAATAATCAAGTTACGCCATCTGTTGTAAAACCGCACGAACTTATTCATATTCCTATTATAATTTGTTGTTTAAATTGATTTACAGGTTTGTATGTTTCCTGTATTTGATCATTTTCGCTACTTTCCGCTGAATGTTCTGATTCACTTGACAAATTGTTTATTTCAAGGCGTGATAATGCATCAGCCACAACATTCGTTTTGCCTGGCCTATATACAAATTTTGGAGAAAACTCCTCAATTAAAGCATGCCATCTTTTCATTTTAGAATTCGGGTTGCGCGTAGATAATGCAAATGTTAACGGTTGATGATCCGTGTGAATTTCAAGATTAGTTACTCCATAAAGATAATTACGAAGATTCTTCAGTGCCCATACAATCGCAAACAACTCTTTTTCATTTGTGGCATAATTTCTTTCTGTCTTATTAAGAGTTTTGGAAGCAAAAGTAATGGGTTTATTTTCTTGAGAAAGGACTGCGCCTATTGCAACATTCGATGCGTCAGTAGTTAACACAAACTTTTTTGAATAATCTGGTTGCGTCAATTCCATTGCTGATGCTAAACTTTTCTTTAGCTTTTTAAAAGAAGATATCCCTGCTTCATCAATTTTCACTAATACCTTTTTTGACATATTTTTAGAGACTCTGCCATTTTCTGCGGATAAGTATTTTGTCAATGGCTTTGCAATCGTTGCATAATCTTTAATGAATTTCCGGTAATAACCGGTAACACCTAAAAACCCCCTTAATTCCCGTAAACTTTTGGGTAGCGGGTAATTAAGCATTAATTCAATTTTATTTGGATCTGTTTTAATTGTATTTTGAGCTATAATGTAACCCAAAAATTCTATTTCAGTTCTGAAAAATTTAGATTTTTTAAGAGAAATTTTCATATTAGCGCTTCTTAATATTTCAATTATCATTTGCAAATCCTTCATATGTTGCTCTAAACTTCCTGAAAAAATTATTATATCATCCATATATACATGACATGTTTTTCCTATTTGATCACGCAATATATTGTCCATTGCTCTTTGAAATATTCTGGGAGCATTTTTTAGACCGAAAGGCATTCTTAAAAATTCATATTTTCCGTTATTAACGGAAAAAGCTGTTTTTTCTGTGTCATTTTCCGACATTAAAATCTGGTGAAACCCTGACTCCAAATCAATGCTTGAAAAGTATCTTGATTTCCCTAAATTTGACAAAATTATATTCGTATCCGGGATGGGATAGCGATCGGGAATAGTATGAGCATTCAATTTTTTGTAATCTATCACCATTCTAAATTTTGGTGAACCGTCGTCGTTAGTACCTTTTTTTGATACCACCCAAATGGGTGAATTATAAGGACTTTTACTAGGCCTTACAATATTTTCATTCAATAATCTTCCAATTTCTTTATTTACGAAAGAATTCACAGACAGAGGATATGGGTACTGTTTACTCCATATCGGCTTTTCATTTTCTGTTCGTATTTCCGCTCTTACATCTGTTCTAAACGGAAAACTTGTATCAATATTTGCGAGTTTTTCCACTATTCTCTGCTTTATTAAAATTCTAAATTCCTCAAGGTTTTTACCCTGATTTCTCCTTTCTGGAGTTTTATAAGCTCTTACTAAGTGAGAGTCTTCACTGTTTTCATCAAAACTTTCATTGACTGCCTGATCTGAACCTTTTTCAGTTTTCATGGAATAGTTATCCCTTATATTACCTGAATATTCATCAGCTATTGCTTTAGGATCTTCAGGTGCCAAAGACAAACATTTATATGGCATACTTTTACCGGTAAATCCCTCGGTATATGCTGTAGAAATTTTCTGATCCACAGTGTTTATTTTATAATTAATTTTTTTATTATTTTTTCTTTTCTTATTGCCGGTATTTTCTTCGGCGGGCGCCTTAGGATCCTTCTGTCCCAAGGGGTTAAAATTTTCTTTTTTCTCATTTTTATTTTCATACTTTTCTTTTTTGTTGCAGGTACTATCATCTGCTGGCGCCTTAGGACCTTTTTGTCCCAAGGGGTTAACATTTTCTTTTTTCTCTGAGTTTACTCTTTCTTTATGGATGTTAATATTCATACTTTCATCCACCTTTTCGTTCTCATATTTTGTTGCTACGTATATCGATACGTGCTTCTATTTTCTTTATATTAAAAAATTATATCCTAAAAGGATGTCCGAATCCAAATTATCTATTTCATGGAATACTTGTCGAACTCCGAATAAATTTATTATATGGTAATATTTTATAATAGAATAACCATTTACAGTTCTCACTCTTTTATAAATGGCTAATTCATTTCTATTTTGGTATACTCCCTGCTTAATATAACAAGAAGTTGCTCCGGTATCTACCAGTGCTTTCAATCCTTTATTGAGTTTTTTATCATAAACTATGATGTAGGGGAGGTCGTTCCCCTTTTCCCTAAAAAATGTTCTTCATTTAAATTGTTTATTTTAGGAGTTTTTCCTTGCGGTCGAAAGCTATTATTACTTTCTCTTCGTCTCTTGAAGCCTTGCATATGTTGGTTCTGAGACCCTGAACTTTGTTGAGTAGTATTTAACCCATTGCCTGAACTACTTGTCTGGGGTTTGTTATTCTGATTAAAATATCTGCCACCTTGTTGACCAAAAGGGTTGTAATTCTTATTGTATGACCTGGAGACAGATGGATCTACGTCCATTGGTTCTGGTTTTGGTACGTTATTCCTTGTTGGGAACCTCAAATTATTATTGGGATAATTTGTTGTCCTAGCTCTGCTTCTTTCATTTGCAAAATTTTTAGCAAATAATGCCCTTTGGTTGTTTGATTCTAGTTCCTGTGCTTTTGCCAAAACATCAGGCAAATCCTGAGGATTGAGAGAAAATATTATGTCTCTTAAAGGTGCATTGAGACCAGTTACAAATATTCTTAAGGCATGATCCCTATTCTTTTTATTAAGTTCTTTGGCTATATCGGATGAGCTACTATGAGTCATTATTGTTTTATTTATGAGTAAGGTCAATTTTCTATTGACCAAATTATAATACTCGACAACTGTCATTGATCCCTGGCGTTAGACACTCAGTTCCTGTTCTATAATGTGTATCAGCCGTTTGTCTGAATAAGCAAAATCTAATCGCGCAATTATTGCATCAAAATTCAACACCGTACCATGATTGGTGAGTGTGTCATTCGCATCTTGTGTGATCTTGTTTCGCAAAATAGTAAGGGCTGCAAAGTATCTTCTACTTTTCCTTATATACAGGCTCATAGCATTATGTGCTGCCTCCCTCCAACTAACGTAAGAATTTAATTTCCCTAAAAAATCTGGAAGGGATTTAACAACATCAAGAGATTCTTGGCACTGTATATTTTCGTCAATAGACTCAGTCACATAATCCGTCACCCTACGAGTATCTATCTCAACTTGAGATCGTAATCGTTCAACTTCCTGCCTTAAATTTATTGTGCTCTCCGCAATCAATCTTGTAATTAAATCAACTGTTAAGTCAGCCATTTTTATATCTTATTCTTTTGTTCACTTTTCTTAAAATTTTTCTTAAATAATATAGGGCACTTTTCAATTTTATGATCCCCACTACATTAAATCAACTGTTAAATCAGCCATTCCTATATTTTATTATTTTGAATACTTTTTATTCTTTTGTTCACTTTTCTTAAAATTTTTCTTAAATAATATAGGGCACTTTTCAATTTTATGATCCCCACTACAATATTCACAATATAATAATTTTGAATATTTTATTTCACTGGGAGTATTCCCCATTTACTTATTATATGTATATGGTATAACTTACATATATCATTTTTTATCTTCGGTGCATTTGTGTCTCCTCTTCTGCGAAGAACGTGCTGCGCCAGGAAAATGCTCGCTACAAGGAGCGCTGCCAAATCGGGCAAAAATGTCTTGTCGTTTCTATCACGGGGAGTTGCTGCAAAAGCTGCAAGCCAAGCCGCTGCTGGTGTTAATGGCAAAACTGTTGCTGTTATTGTTCTTTGCTATTGAGTCGCTGTTGGTAACTTCGCTGAAGCTGCTTAGTTGAACCGGAGCTCGATGCCTGCACTGCGATCACTTTTAAACGCTCTGGAAGTGGAGAACAAGGCCCTTTACGTTGGGCGCCAATTATGTTTTTCCTTACTGGAATAACATTTTTAAAAAAGACGTGCTTCAGTTGAAGACGGAGTAAGAACTAAACTTTATTCTATAAATTCCCTTATTTATATCTTTACAATTTGTTTACTTAAATCTATGTGTTTCACAATGATGGTTTGGCATTGCATCAGCCTGGTCAAAGAAGATATCAATTTCATTTTCAATTAATTTTTATTACGCAGCAGCATAATGCTGAGCTGGCGGATTTGTAAGATGCAAAATATGTTTTCTCAATTGTGTTTACATTTAGCATTGTAATGGGGTAAGTGGTCTGCCGTTAACTTGCATGCCTACATTGGCCAAATGAATATAGAATGTATACATTGCAAAGCAATTAAATTCAGAAACGAAACGCCTGGTATGTGCTGTGCTGGTGGGAAAGTCAAATTGCCGGTGCTAGAATTTCAATTTTCTTAATGATAATAATATTTATTTGGTAAAAGGAACTTAAATAAACATTTACCAATAATATCATTCGACAGGATTTCGTTACAAAATCAATATATTCGTTCAGCTAAATCAAATGAATATCTGCATATGAAAAATCGTTCACATGAACGTGCTAAAGCAAACACGCATATACATAAATACGTATATTGATGCATGCAAACGACTTTACAAAAATTCAAGATATACCAAATATTGGCAAATAATGCAAGGCGAAATATTCCAATATTGACTATTTTCGAATTGATGAGAAAATTGGCATATGGGCGGCTCGTTTTATAAATGAAAGTATCTACTTTGCTCGTAGAAATATGAGCTCAAACTATCAATGAATTCATTTTTGTTAAGATTATAGAAAATTTTAGACTTTTCAGCGCCTTTGCGACTAAAAAATTCATGACCGCTACGGCTGCGCCTATGAATGTATTTTGTTCTTATAGTCCCTAGGCTTATAATTTTAGCTTTGGAAACATACGCGTGCAGAGGCATAAATCGATATATAGATATCACAAGGAACATAAATCATTGCGAGAAATCGGTTGTTTGATAGATAGGAGTTTTGCTACAGCTCAAATGATTGGGAATAAATATAAAAGTGCGGGAAGCACCACTTATAAAGAGCGTTGTGGGCGTCCGCCGCTCTTAAGTCCCAGAGAAAAAAGTTTAGTCGTACGGAAAATCAGGACAAACCCCAAAATAAGTGCCCCCAAATTGAAATCTGAAGTTGAAAATAAGACTGGAAAACAATTTAGCACCCAAACTATTCGCCGGGTTTTCCATAGTGCTGATTATCATGGGCGCAGTGTTAGGAAAAAGCCCTTCGTGAGTAGTGTCAATCGGAGTAAATGGATTTCATTCGCCAAAGATCATGAAAAATATAACCAAAAGTTTTGGAACCTAGTCATATTTTCTGATGAGTGTAAGTTCAGTATCTGTGGATCTGATGGCCGTGAACAAGTTTGGAGAAAAGTTAGCGCGGAATTGGATCAAAACTATATTACCAGCACTGTGAGGCATGGAGGGGGCTCTGAGATGGTTTGGGGATGTATGGCTGCGAACGGGGTTGAAAACTTGGTATTTATCGAAAATATTATGGACCGATATGATTATGGAAATATTTTGAAAAAAAATTTAAAAGAAAGCGCTACGAAATTGGGCCTTGAGGGAACGTTTAACTTCCAGCAGGATAAAGACCCCAAGCACACATCTGACATTTTACGAGAGTGGCTGTTATACAATGTGCGAAAACAGCTGAAAACACCGCCTCAGTCCCCGGATACCAACCCAATCGAACATTTATAGGAACATTTAAATCGGCAAATACGTAAACATCCGATTAGAAATAAGGAACAACTGAGAAACGTCCTTCAAGAGGAATGGAATAAAATATCACCAGCTGTAACTGAAAACTTGGTGAAATCAATCCCATCACGACTTAAAGCGATTGTAAAGTCTAATGGTTATCCTACCAAATACCAGGATTTGATTTTAATTATGTTTTTGATTTCACAAATTAATAATATGATGAACTGTATACTTACTTTTGAGACATGAATTTTTATAAAGTTTAATATAAAAGGCTATAATTTTGTTCCTTTATAAAATTTTGTCATTATTTGGATTAAGTATGATTTTTGTATTTCATTCATGTAAATAAAACACAATTTTGTTATAACTTAGGTTGTTTAAAGGCATCGATTAAGGGAAAATTTAAAACGTATGCTGTGTATACTTCTATTACTAACTGTATAAGTATAAATACGACTGACTGTTGGCAGTCAGTCCAGTATTAGTATAGAGTTAAGAACTACCCTAAAATTAAATTCATAAAAATAAACTTTTATATTTTTCCAAAGTCAGGCAAGTCCTTAACTATCTTCCAAGTCCTTAACTGCCGATCCTGTCATCCTTGTCGCAGCAAGGACATACATATGTAAAAAAAAAGCCTAAGGAGGAGAAAATCTTTGGAGAAACGTAATAAATTTAATACACAAAGAAATTTGGACACCATTGACGTTATGGAACAAATCGACATGATTTAGCAGATGGCCTATTGCAAGTAATGCTTCAGAGTATCCAAGCAGAAAATGGAACATTAAGAACCCGGATAGATCAGATCCAAGTTAACCCAGCAATGATTCCACCAGCAGCAGAACTATTGGAACCAGTAAACATAACTTATGCCAATCCAACTTTATCAACCTGCAGGTTTTTAAAGCATTACCTGTATTGACGGCAACATTTCCAAATACCGCGTATGGAGGGAAGATGTCTTATGAATGGAAATAGTAATCATAGGAATTCCAACAGATACGTAGGAGCTCTATCAATTATAAAAACTAAAATACAAGGTGCAGCAGCTGACGTCTTGCCAAACCAAATCACAATATTCAATTTTGATGCAATCAGGAATTGGACTATACCTATGCTGATCAACGACTTTTATATTTGTTGCAGGACGAGATGAAGAGACTCACACAAGGTAAACACAATTTAAGTGAATTCCATAACAACGTGAATAGAGCCCTGACGCTAATCACGTCAAAAATATCTATGTCTGGTCATAGCCAAGAAGTAACCAATGTAATTACTGATGAGGCAAAACAAGAGGCGGTAAGACTGTTTAAGGATGGAATAAATAACTCATATATTCAATTCACCCTATACGGAAATCCTATAAGGGATTTAGAGCATGCACTTGCAGTAGCCCGTACCATAGAGCACGATGACGAACATCGTGACGAACAAGTTATGTCTAGGCTATGCACAACAGAACATTCATCCAACCAACAATAAACACTACTATGAGAAACAACATCACCAGAGACGTCCCATGTATCAGCAGATATACAACTATAACCAGCCGCCATCATAATTACCAAAACCAGAACCCATGGACACAACGTCTGGAAACACAACATTCAGGCAACCAACTCAGCATAAAAACAACTACTACGACGTGAATAGAAACAATAAAAATTGGAAAATACCACTAGGTAACAGTGGCCAGTTCACAAATCAATACCAACAACCAAAACTAATGCGGAACAACAACTTAACATCCGAAGAAGACAACTCTAGCATAATTGTAGAGACAGGTAGACAAAATCATTTACTAATTAAGTATTTAAAACTAATAAACGGGTTGCCCAGTATAGTAATGAGTGATGGGAAAGTAAATTATAATGTTTTAGTAGATATACATAGGTGCAACCCATAACTATGGTAAGAAAACTTTAAAATTTAATATAACCAAAAAAGCATAACCATTACAAGTGATATCAATGCATGGTAATTCTATAATTAATACGAAACAAACTATTGAGTTTATGAATGAATATTTAGATTCTTTTGAGGATAGATTTGATTTGATACTAGGATGGGACGGAATAAAGAAATTGAACGCGGTTATAGATTTGAACCAGATGACATTGGAGGTGTTAAGAAAGTCGGAAATTAGTGACAAAATTGTGCAAATTACACTACAGGGATAGACCCTTTTAGAGCAGAAATCGATAGGTTAATGAAGGACAATAATGTCACAGGATCGTTACCCTTCACTACAAGGATTGCAGCTAGCATACGGACAAATGCAAAGGATCCTATATGGACCAAACAATATTCAAGTAATATAAATGACGAAGAATTCGTAAATAATACAAAAATGCTACAGCCCATACAATTCACCCATGTTAACCGTACATAAGAAAGGTATAGATGAGAGCGGAAAACCCAAAAGACGTATGGCTATAGATTTTAGGAAATTGAACGGACATACGATCACAGACAGATACGAAATACCAGACATAAATATTACGCTGCAAAACATAGGGAAAGCCAAATTTTTCGATACACTTGATTTGGGGCCAGCTTTCATCAAATTAAGATAAAAGAAAGTGACAGAGAAAAGAGCGTTTTGTGTGAATGGAGGTAAATATGTATTCATTCGAATGCCTTTCGGATTGAAGAACGCCCCATCTATTTTCCAAAGATGTATGGATGACATCCTGCGTGATCATAGGTAAATTCGCATATGTTTATATTGACGATGTAATCATTTACTCCTCATCCTATGAAGAGCATATGAAACACACCTTAACTATTTTTAACGGATTAAATAATATCCCTTTAAAAGTGTCCAACGAAAAGTCAAAATTTTTCATGGAAGAGGTGGAATACTTCGGTCACATTGCAAAGCACAGTAGAATTTCATCTGATCCGAATAAAATAAAAACGATTGAAAATTACCCAATACCAGAAACCCTCAAATACCTTAGATGATTCGTAGGACTTACTGGATACTAAGAAAATTCGTAAAAAACTATGCAGTTCTAGATACACCCTTAACTGTACATCTTCTTCTTCTTCTTTCATGGCGTTACCACGCGGGGTGCGTCAAAGCTTTCTTCAAAATGCTCCTCCAAAGCGGTCTATCTTGAGCTGTTGCTTCGTAGTTACGTATTCCCAGCTTCTTAAGATCGTGTTCCACTGCGTCTATCCAACGGTTCCTCGGTCTGCCTTTGGCCTTCACGCCCATTGGCTTTTCTGTCCAGGCTTTCTTCACGGTACAGTCAACAGGCATACAGATCACATGACCTAGCCATCTTATGCGCTGGTCTTTAACAAAATGCACAGCTGTCTCGTTCTGAGTTAGATCGTTCAGTTCAGAGTTCAATCGGATTCTAAAGGTACCTACCATCATCCATTCTTATTAGGCCAAAGATATTTCTTAAAATTTTTCTTTCCATGCGAGTAATCTGAGCACAATCATCAACCTTAAGAGTCCATACCTCACAACCATATGTTAGAATTGGTCGAATAAGAGTATTGAACATAGTGAACTTTGTAGCTTTAGACAAAAGTCGGGACTTGAACAAGTTAAGGTGGGCGTAACACGCCTTGTTGTCCTTACATCTCAAAGGAGATAATTCTCATATCGGAAAAAATAAAAGTAAGAACACAAAAATTAGTTCAGAACAAACGGTCAAAGAAGCCATAATTAAACTGAGAAACTGCTTATACCAGCCAAATTATGAAAAAGCTTTTGAACTCACTACAGACGCTTCCAATATAGCCATTTGAGCCGTATTGAGTCAAAATAAAAATCCAATTTATTTTTTATCACGCACACTCAGTACCACAGAACAAAATTATATTTAGTACCAACGAGAAAGAGTTACTCGTTATTATATGGTCGGTACAAAAATTATGAAATTACATATACGGCATAGTCGACTTAACCATATATACCAGCCATCTATCGCTTACTTTCGCCATATCGGATAACAATCCGAATCATAAACTAAAGAGATGGAAAAATATTATCGAAGATTATGGAGCTAAAGTCGTGTATAAACCAGACGAACAGAATATTCTGGCTGACGCCTTGTCACGACAAATAATTAACACATCTTCTATAGGTACTGTACATTAATATGATAGTTCAAACAACGACATAATCCGAAAGCCGAAAAAAATTGCAGCAATACATACAACAGTTGATGGATTTATTTAGATACGGACAAATTATAAAAAACACGTTCACAGATATAAAATTCGTAAATACACCAAATAAACACGAAGGCATAACCCAACCAGATAGACAGTTAGAATTAGTTTAACAAACACACAAATAATGTAAAAGAGCTATGCATTAGACCATTATTATTGGCGGAACATAAAACAACAATGTCAAGTATACAACAAAAAGTGCACAGCTTGTCTTTACGGCAAATACGAACGGAATCCAACAAGAGAACCATTAAAAGAATCAGACCTACCAGGGGAATACATACATTTAAATACTTATTTTAATGAACACAAAACATATTTAGTAGCAGTAGATAAATTCTCAAAATACATAACAATTAGACAATTAGACTCAAAAACAGTAATGAAAAAAAGTAGAAGAAAATCGTATTAGCAATTTTCCGAACTGTAAACGACTCATGACAGATAACGAAAGTTGTTTGAATATACCAATGTTAAAACAAATGTGTATAAAATACAATATCAGCAAAATACAGACACCAATATATAGATCAAGGCGGCCGCCGTAGCCGAATGGATTGGTGCGTGATTCCCATTCGGAATTCACAGAGAGGTCGTTGGTTCGAATCTCGGTGAAAGCAAAATTAATAAAAACATTTTTCTAACAGCGGTCGCCCCTCGGCAGGCAATGGCAAACCTCCGAGTGTATTTCTGCCATGAAAAAGCTCCTCATAAAAATATCTGCCGTTCGGAGTCGGCTTGAAACTGTAGGTCCCCCATTTGAGGAACAACATCAAGACGCACACCACAAATAGGAGGAGGAGCTCGGCCAAACACCTAACAGAAGTGTACGCGCCAATTATTTTTTTTTTTTTTTTTTTTTTTTTTAATATATAGATCAAAGGCAAACGGTTAGATAGAACGAACGCACAATTCCATACCAGAATTGGCAAGAATAGTAAAAATAAAGAATTTAACATTAGCAACCGAGGAGCTATTTGTAGCTGTAAAGGAATTGAACAACACAACCCATACCGTTACAGAAAAAAAACCAAGGGATATACATTTTAACCTAATAACATACAGCAAGGAAGACATAGTAAAAAAATTAAAAGACGCATTGCAGAAAACATTACAACGTCTAAACCAGGGAACTAGACACCGAACTTTCAAACAAGGAGACCAGATATTGGTGTTAAGGACTAACATCAGAAGTCGTTACAAAAAGTACGTAGTGAAGGAAGTTGGCGAGGACACGATTTTGACTAAGGAGGGAAAAGTTATTCACAAAGACAACGTAAAAAATTACACATGGAAATGTAACTTCTTTTTATATATATAGATATCACAAGGAACACAAATC